>NC_040022.1:27690634-27734135 GCF_000972845.2 Larimichthys crocea | reverse complement strand
AAATATTTAAAATATCTCTAAGTTCACAAATATTGTTCTAAATGTGCAAAAAAGTGACTCTCAAAAATTCAAACCAGTTTTTTAAACATTGTTTTTAGCTAAATGTGACAAAATGTTGCTGTTATTTTCAGAGCGAGACGCTTTACAAACGGCACCCCATAACAATAAGCTTTCTTTTAAAACACATGTGATTGAGCTCGCAAAGAAGGTAAAAATTAAGCTGGGTGCCTTATATAGAATCAGGTCTTGCCTTTCTTTTAAGAGCAGAAAGTCCATTGTTGAAACAACCATTTTATCAATTTTAGATTATGGAGATATCATTTACATGCATGCATCTCCATCCACTCTGAAAGTTCTTGACACAGTTTACCATAGTGCTATACGTTTTATTACTGGTGACCTTTTTAGAACACATCACTGTAAACTATATGAGAGTGTAGGATGGTCCTCTCTCCATGAGAGGAGGGAAAGACATTGCCTCCTTTTCATTTACAGAGCACTACAAGGCAAATTACCATCATACCTCACTTCTCTTTTACATTTTAGACACTGCACATATAGCACAGGGTCACAAGGTTTTATGACACTAGAAACACCCCAAATAAGATCAGATGCTGGCAAATTAGCTTTTCAGTTTTATGCACCCACTAAATGGAACCATCTGCAAGAGACACTGAAACTAGACAAACTTGTGTCCGTAAACCGTTTTAAAGTTTTAATACATGGTATGGGAAATATACAGTGTTCTTGCTTTAACTGATCTTGCTTTAAACTGTTTTAAACTGTGTTTTTGATCTTGTTTAAACTTGTTTTAACTGGTTTTACCTGTTTTAACTTGATCTTGTTTTAACTGTTAACTGTCAACCGTTTGGGCTATTTATTGTATATTGTTTGTGTTTTGTTGTGATCAGGGCATTGCTGTAAAAGAGCAATTTGCTCAGTCAAGATTTCCCTGAATAAAGAACGGAAATAAATAAATAAATAAAAACTTTAGACACATGACAGTGTGGGGTCCTGAGTCAGTCTTTTTATTTTGGTGACAAAAATCAACCAGAAATGGAAAAGAAACAACAACCAATAGACAAATAATAAGACTAACAGAGTGATCGTTTACTTTTTCGTAATTAAGTCAGTACGTCTATGTCTAAATAAATATAAACGTATCATATACGAGCCATGATCTGGTGATCTAGTTTCATCACACCCCAATATACCAGATTCTACACATTTCAGAGGAAACAAGAAATTGACACCAGGGTCATCGACATGTTCATCGTCTGATTACTGACAAACAGAATTCATTTTTTTTTAATCTTGGTCACTTTTTACAATGATTTTCAGTAGTTTGCAGTGTTATCCAGCCACTTAGCTGATGATTAGATGATTTTAACTCTAAATGTGTATTTTAATCCCATACAGTCTATGGCATGATTTAAAAACTTAATAATGTTGCTGAAATGTATTTTGTAAAAAATTCAAAATGAATTTATTACAGGAGTTTTAATGTGAAGTATTGCTCTGGGTGGGAAAAAAACTTGTAATGGTAATAATGATATTTTTTTAATCATATTAGTCAGCGATGTCATTGTGTTGTTTATTAAATTGAAAATCAGCCACAGACTTAATAGACACACATACACCATGGTCTTGGACAGATCTGGTGCTCATTCTCACTGCATAAATAAGAAGGTTGTGGACTTAATATGATGATTTTTGATCTATCTGGTCATCATCACACATATCCAGACATTTACATCTGAAAAACAGTATTTATATTCTCCATAATGTCCCCTGGACCTCCCTGGTCAATCAGATGACCTTTGACCCAAATCTGTGCCGTGAACAGAACTTTGGAGCCATTCTAGAAGAAGCATTCTAGAATGGATTCCTTCTATAACACAACAGTGTGGTGAGAGTCTCTCTTCAGACTTCACTCACTCTTCAACCTGAACACACACTGTTCACTTGTGTCTGGAAGATCTTCTCTGTTTGAATACTATCTATCTATCTAAACCTCTGAATAACAAACAAATGAGCAACTGTAACGAGGAAGAGGGGAACAGTGCTGATGTTTGAAGGCTCTGGGAGTTTGAACTGAATGGCTATGATGCTGACGTCAGGCCTCTTCTTCAGCTGGTAAGACCACAATCCTGAAAAGACTCTACAGTAGTTTGGAATCACCTGTTACCTGATTTATTGTGTAAATATCTCAAATCTGCTCATGATCTGTCATTCCTTGTTTGAGGTGTGGGATGTGAACAACAGCATGAAGATGAGAGACACTGAGTATGAAGCCAGAAGGCTGCTCATCTCTCCAGATGCCGTCCCTCCTCATTTTCAGTGAGTCATATTTGACATGCATTAATGATCAGTTGAAGTTTAGTGGTTGTGATGTCTCTGTGTTGCTTTGAAGTGTTTTTAAAACTAACTTTGAATGACTGTAACCTGCAGACATCCTAAGATCATCAGCCAGGCCCTGAAGTATGCCGGGATCCTGAACGAACAGCAGCAGAAAGGCCCCAAGTCAAAAGTGCTCTGCCCAATGGAAGTGGTGTTAAAAGTGCTTCCAAAAGTCCTGCAGGGCTTCTGGTTGCCCCCTCCAAACACCTCCTTCAACATGCCCTCCCAGCAGCTGAGTCAAATGGCTGTTGGGGTCACAAAAGCAGTTCAGGACCAGGTATCTAAGGCTCTGTCCTCCGTGCACCTTCAGGCCACTTTCTCCTCCTCCATCAGAGACAACATGGATCTGTCTATCCAGGAAAAGGTAAGACAGGGTTACCCTCAAGATGTCCTGGTAAAGAGGCTCAACAGCTTTGCAGCAGAGGTGCTGAACACCATCACTGATGTTGCAGTGAGAGAGATATGTGCGCTGTTTCAGCCTCAGATTCCACAAGCTGTTCAGACCCCCACTGATGAACCTCCTGCACAAACTGCCATCCAGAATGACTTTGACAGAAGCCTGGATGAAACTGAACCAGAACCAGACTCTGTTGGGGTTTCCACTCCACCACGTCCTCTGACCACCACTGATGAACCTTCTGCCCACACTGCCAGTCCAGAACCAGACTCAGCTGTGGTTCCTACTCTACCATGTACTCTGACCACCACTGATGAACTTCCTGCCCACACTGCCAGTCCAGAACCAGATTCGGCTGTGGTTCCTACTCTACCACATCCCCTGATCCCCCCTGATGAACCTCCTGTTAACTCTGCAGTGGAGGATAACCTCACAACCAGTGCTCAACCTCACGCACAAACTGCTGTTCAGAGTATCTTAACCAGAAGCTTAGATGAAACCCAGAAACAGCAAGAACCCAGTCCAGAACCAGACTATACCTTTGTTGATGATGATGCAGAGGCCAGTACCAGCTCTACTGAAGATGAGGAGCCTGGTCTGCAGGAGGAGATCAAAGAAATGATCTCTGCTGTCATTACTACCCTACCAGCTCCAGCTAAACCTTCTGCCCATATTGTAATCCAGAATGTCTTCAACAGAAGCCTGGGTGAAACTGAGAGACATACAGAATCAGACTCTGTTGTGGTTTCTACTTTTACAGCAGTCAAAAAGACAAACAAGAGCAAATTCAGATGTTTTGTGAATTGGCTGCAAAAAAACTGCTGCTGTTTCCCGTCTGGAGACAACGAAGTGAACTGAAATTTCCCTCTGTGAAAACTTTGTGTAGAGATGTGGTGTTTGTTTTTTTTATTGTTCATTTCACTTGTTGTAAATAAATAAAAAATTGCATTCAGAAAAACATGATACAGGAACTCTGTGTAGTGCACTATATATTGTTTAGTTTATCGGTAGAGTTAAGAAAAGTGAATCTGACGGTGCATTTAAATATCAATACTTCTTATTTTGGTAATAAAAATAACCAGGGAAAACAAACTATTTTAACACACATAGATTTACTTAAGACTATGCACTATTAAGTAGGTAGTATTAAGTGTAATATCAGTTGTGGAAACTAAATGATGGAGAAAAACCTGAACTTGAGCCTGTACACATGGGTACAAGTCTACCAATAACCTGAAATATGAGGGTTAACACAGTCTTATATAGGATAATTCTGGATAATTGTCAATTGTCAAGTCAATGTCAAAAGTATCTTTGTGTTCATAATTAAAGAGGGAGTCTGGAAGATCTCCAAGCACCATTTTATCTGCATTAGCAGACAGGCTGGAATGATAAAACACACACATCCCCTCGTGGGACCTCTCCCTGGCACTGGCTGGCCCCCACCGGGCGCATTTGCTCTGCGGCGGTGCGCCGCAACCGGCTCCGGGTCGGCTTGGAAAGGCCCTCAGCGCCCTCCCGCCAGGACCTCGCCGCTTCCCTGGGCCGTGGACTTAGTGCTCGCTGCACCCATTCCGAGGCTCGCCCCCAGGGATGGGGTCCCCTCGCCCCGGCGCGACTGTCGAATCGAAACTTATCGCAACTTTCACTTCCTCCCGCAACAAAAATGTAGAAAGCACCACAACTTTCACTGGATTTTTTTTTTCACTGCGGTCAATCCCGCTGGGTGCTGGTATCTGTGGGAATGACGTAGTGTGTGTTTTTATAAAGCCCTGCTGCTGGAAGTACCGAAAAAAGACTGATTTGTGCAGATTAAAGTTGGAGATTAATTGGCTGAAACTCGCAAAAATACCATCAATGTACAAGTCTCCCAAACTACATAGTTCTTTGTTTTCTAAGGTGGAGAATCGTGGGTCGATCTTTGCTGGAATGAACAGGTGATTATTAGAAATGGGAGTTGCTAGAGGAAGGGTGAGCCACCCGAAGTGGCGTCTTATTTGTGTCCAAATTTTTAGTGTTCCCACAATAACCGGATTAGAGGTAAACTTGACGGGGAGAGGGGCAAGGTACTGCATGTTACTGCATGTCAGGAGGCTGATTCAGGGGAAGTAAACCAAGACATTATCTTATGTACGTTGGCTGCCCAATAATAGCTGATTAAACTGGGTAGACCTAGTCCCCCAGCTGATCTGTCCCTACAAAGCAGCGCACGACATGCCCTTGGCTGTTTATCAGCCGAGATGAATGATAAAATGATTTTATTTATAGCTGTGAAAAAGGATTTGGGAAGAAAAACAGGCAGACATTGAAAAACATACAAGTATCATGGTAACACATTCATTTTTATAATTTGTATCCTACCAGCTGGGGACAATGGCAGGAAATTCCATCTTTGTAAATTGGACTTAACGAATGTTAATGAAGTAAGATTTTGCTCTCGCATTGTGCGCAAAGATCGTGTAATTGTAATGCCAAGATATTTAAATCCTGTGTTGGCTATCTTAAAAGGTATAGTCAATGGCAGTATGTCTGTGGCCAATTGGTTGATTAGTAAATATTTGCTTTTAGAGATGTTTAGCTTGTATCCAGATAGATGACCAAAAGAATTTAATAATGTCAGGATGCATGGGATGCTTGACAAAGGATCACTTACATAGAGAAGCAGATCATCCGCATATAACGAGACCTGGGGCCTCATGTACAAATACTTGCGTGGATTTCCTACTAAAACTTGGCGTACGCCAGAACCCAGAAACTGTCGTACGCACAAAAATATTCAGATGTATCAAAGTGTGCGTTCGCATGGATCCAAGCACGTTTCTTTTGTACATGCCAATCAACGTGGAATTGAGCGCACGTGCAACTCCTCCCTGTCCACGCCCCCATTTACATATGCAAATCTATTTAAATAGGCTCCGGACCTGAGATTCACCTCTTTGTCCGATCAGATAACGCGATGAACAAAGGAAAGAAAATGAATTTCACAGAGTCTAAGCTAAAGATTCTAGTGAATGAAGTGGAGATTCTGTTTGGTTCCCTGTCAACAGGGATAAATATGACCAAAAAAAAAGACGTGAGTGGGAGCGTGTGTGTGAGGCTGTAAATGCCGTGGGATGCGAGCAGCGCACACACAGGTGTGGACAGGTGTGGCGCTGCGGCTGACATTTTACGCCCGCTTTTACTGACAAGAATACTGAACACAGGGAGACAATCAGGGGCTTGTTAGAAAGCTCTGCAGCTCTAATTTCACCAGCAGAAAATAAAGAAAACCAAAAACATGATATTTGAATGCGCACATGCCCAAATATGCACTGGCACACTGGCACGGCTTCTGGGTAAGTAAAGAGTTTATTCGTTTAATTGTTTCGTATGTAATCCAGCGTTACATACGGGACAATTAAACGAATAGAAGCCACCCATCGCGCACCGTGCCAGTCTCCAGCCTGTTCTCAGCAATGCTGTTAGTCATAATGAATGAGTCGTGCGTTGAACCAGGCCACCTTGCCACGATGTTAGTTAGCTGCATTCGCGCATCACATATGATTTGAACATTGATGGAATGAAAATGTTTCCTACTAACATAAAAAAAATCATCCTGTGATGGCGCTTTTATAGCAATGTGTGTGCAGTCAATAGCTCCGATTACATTAGGGAAACCGGCTCTCGCTGCAAACTGTGCTTTAATGTCGGCCTGTTCAACAGCACTGTATGGGAATCTGATGTACCAGGAAGACATTCGGATGATTCCGTCCCACACAGCTGGCATGGCTCGGCTCAGGGTTAACTGGCACACTCCTGACCGATCGGCCAGCTCCCGCTGGAATGCCCCTGTTGCCGGGAACCCCAGCGCAGTCAGGCAGCCGGCCCGCCGGCCCCCGTTGCGCTCTCGGGCCGGCCGCAGCTCTGCAGTAACTCCAGTAACACTGGCCTTGGTAACCGAAATCGGCTTATGAGCCAATTATCATGGTTTGCAAGTAAATCCTTGCGTTCCTTAAATCGCTCACGGCGGTCCGTTGCAAGGTCCTCTAACAACGCTAACGCTGTCTTTGTTAATATCATTTTCTTAATCACATTGCGCATGCTTTTATATCCACTTATATAATTGCAAACACCTGCGTGTGTTAATAGTTCATAAGTGTGTCTCTGATGTGCACATCACTCTGATGACTACTTGTTTTCACATTATTAACAGTTTCCCTCACCTCTAAGTGTCGCCAAAGGAACAATAGCTGTAGAAACGTGCGTACGACAGCTATGAAATTGGCGTGGGGCACGCACATTTCTACGATTGTTTCACGTTTGATACATTTGAACGTGAGCGTGGAAAAGGACGTACGCCCCTTTTTTGTGCGTACGCATGCTTTGTACATGAGGCCCCTGGTGTTTTATGCCCCATCTTTCAATGCCCCCCCAAGTCCCTCCTCCACTTTTAGAGCCGCTGATTGATAATGGTTCGATTGCTAGCGCAAATAAAAATGGAGATAGTGGGCACCCCTGTTGTGTTCCCCGAAAGAGTGGGAATGGAGCCGGGCGTTGGTTATTTGTACACACTGAAGCGCAGGGGGAGGAGTAGAGTAATCTGACCCAATGAAATGAAGTTAGTATTGAATTTATAAATCCTGTCTGGTCCTCTGAAATAATCAGGGGCATGACAGTCTCCAATCACCGAGCTAGTAGTTTTGCAAGTATTTTAACATCTTGTGGGTCCTTACCCTTCTTAAAGATTAGAGAGATGGACACTTGCATGAGTGTGGGTCGCAGCATGCCCTGTCTAAATGAGTAATTGAACATGTTGAGTATTAACGGAGCTAACTGATCTGAATTTTTTTATAGAACTCGACCGGGTATCCATCAGGGCCTGGGGATTTACCACTATTTATTAACTGTATCGCTTCTTTAATTTCTGAGACAATAAAGGCGGCTTCTATTCTTAGATTGTCCTGGGGTGAGACCTTAGGTAAGTCCAATTTTCCAAAAAAGTTGGTCAGTTGGTTTTCGTTTGTGAGGGACTCTGAGGCAGAGAGTTAGAAGAATGACCTAAAGGTAGGGATGCACCGAAATGAAAATTTTCATCCGAAACCAAAACAGAAGAAAATGGTTAAATTAAATGGTTAAATGCTTGGCCGAATACCGAAACCGAATATGAAATGTGGTTGTTAAACTACTAATACTAATGAATCATTTAGTTATTTTTTTTTTTACTATTGCATAAATAGCCTAGAATAAATTTGTAGACATGTTTTTTCAAAGAACGTAAATGTTTATTTAATATCCTTAAATATTCCAGTAGAATTTCCAGTTAGTATAATTATTATTTCATTTATACTGTTAAAAAGCCCATGTTGTTTTAATCACTGTTAATTTGTTCTTGAAAGAAATACTATTTAGTTTTATTATATTTCCGATGAATTTCCATTTTTCCCACGTTCAGGAACGCATCATAGTCATTCCGACGGTCATTGAATGCACCTCGCATGTGTGAGACATCGTAGTTTAGAGCAGTGGTTCCCAACCTTTTCCTAACTGCGGACCGGTCAACGCTTGACAATTTTAATGCGGACCGAACCGGGGGGGGGGGGGGGGGGGGATACGTCATTTCGAAATAAAAAAACGTTTCAAAATAAAAGACCGCTCGACTTAGACTGGGACTATAATAGAGGGGGACTTACTACTCTATCTACAGTTGGTAGGAGAAGAAGAAAATATTAAGTATTAAGTAATATTTTACTACTTACTACTCTATCTACAGTTGGTAGGAGAAGAAGAAAATATTAAGTATTAAGTAATATTTTCTTCTTCTCCTACCAACTTTGGATGAAGTAGTATAGTCCCCTTTATTATAGTCCCAGTCTAAGTCGAGCGGTCTTTTATTTGAAACGTTTTTTATTTCGAAATGACCGTATTAATAAAACAGAAATAACTAATTAATTCTTGTGCGGCCCGGTACGATTGATCCACGGACCGGTACCGGTCCGCGGCCCGGGGGTTGGGGACACTGGTTTAGAGAGAAGTATATAGCTCCGCTAAAGGGCAGTGTATGATGTATTTCTTGCCTGTGTTTTTCCTATATCCTGCCGTGGGTTTTATTGTGTGTGAATGAGAAAAGATCAGCAACCCTGGCCAGATCACCGCGCACGTTGTTTCATGCATCATTGGTGTCACGCCATTATTCGACCTTACTATTCGGCCACTTCACCGAAAGCCGAAATGCACTTTTGGGCCATTTTTGGCCGAAAATTTCGGTGGCCGAATTTTCGGTGCATCCGACCTAAAGGTGTATTTATTTGTCCGGGGCAGAGGTTATTAGGCCTGATCATCTGTTATCAGAGTAATTTGATTCGATGCCGTTTTTGCCTTCAGCTGATGAGCCAAGAGACGTCCAGCTTTGTCGCCATGCCGTACCACCAACCCCGAATGAAGGAGAAGCTGGTCAGCTTTAGAAGTGAGGAGGAGATCAAGTTTCTGTTTGGAGTCTTATTCTTTATTTATAAACTCTGGTGTATTTGCGGACGAGAATTTATTATCTAGATCTGCGATGGCTAACCTCCAGCTCTTTCTGTTGAGATCAACTTGTTTGCATGAGATGTAAACAAATAATTTTACCCGTATGTAAGCTTTGAGAGTGTCCCATAGTATGGACGGGGAGGTTACATAATTTTTATTAGTTTTCACAGAAAAAAGTTATCGATTCAGAAACATGCTTACAAAAGTTGGTATTGCCAGCAAGAGAGGATCAGCCTCCAATGTCTGAATCCCGTTGGCGAGACCTAACAAGAAATCAGCTCCTCTGTGAGGGAGCTAGGTTAGCATGACTTACGTTAGCCGCAGGTGAAATAACTGTTAGGCGAATCGGGCCTCGGGTCTGTTGATATTTGGCCGCAAAGGTGGTGGGCTTCCTCGGGAGATGAAAATCTCTTCTTCCGCTCCGCTCTCCAGAGAAATCTGTACAGCAGGACGGAAGAGAAGCGCTGGCCGAAGAGCGAGGTTGTAGAGCTCGGCCACAATGCTCGGTACTTAGTTCGTTCCTCGGCGACTTCTGGCGTGTAGTCCTCAAAGATCTGGACTAGTGACCCCTGGTACTGAAGTTTCTCCTTGTCTCTTACGAGCCTCCCGAATAATCAGCTCCTTGGTCTGATAGCGATGAAGGCGAAGTATTACCTATCTGGGACCGTGAGCCGGGTTGTGTTTTGCGGTGAGCGCTCTGTGCGCTCGGTCCAATTCGGGAGGGGACTGAGGAATCTGGTCACCTAAACTTCAGCCAGGAGTTTGGCAAAGAAGCTCATGGGCCTGGGTCCCTCGACCGATTTTAGGATGCTGATTATCCTGATGTTGTTTCTGCGGCTGCGGCTCTCGAATCAATAGCCCTCACTGTTAGCTTGGTGATGCTATTTTCTAATGCTACACCACCTCTCCTCCAGTGCTTGAATCCGTTGACTTGCAGCTCAGTGTGGGATCTAGTGAGTCCAGTCGCTGACCATGCCGTTATCGTTGACTGAATTTTATCGAGTCTCAGTTCCAGAGCAGCGAATGTTGTTTTGTAGTCGACTACCATGCTAGCTGCGTGCGTCTTCTAGCATGCTAGCTATACTAGCTAGCGAGGTTGGTGCCCGTCAGAGAGGCGTCTGCTTCAGACTTTTTTGACGTTCTTGTTGCTTTCGACATTTCTCCCTGTTATTCAGGGTTCTAATGTTAGTTCTTCCACCTTCAGTCAGTTGGGGTTTTGAGGAAAGGGGAGTTTTAAGAGTTATCGCTGCGGGAGCCTGAGACAACGCTGCTTTCACATGCTCACCCATGCTAACCCTAACCCTAACCCATTAAAACGTATGAATTTGCTGAGCAGTGTCAATAGTGTGTGGCACACTCAAAATTTCTTTAGAAATGTTCTAGTTTACTTATTGTTATTTGTGTAAAGCCACTGTATATTGCACGTTATACTTCTCGGTAAGTTCGATATGTACTTGTAATGTTTCATACCATCACATTTATTTTTACCGGTATATGTGAAGCGAGAGCGCGCGTGCGGGAGACAGGGAGGAGACACCGGGCGTGTACGGCAAAAACTGAACAGGCTGGTTAGAAATGAAAAGTGGAAATTCACAGACTACAGGATATGTCCAGGATCCGAAACCAGTACAATTTTTATCCACCCGCCCAAACACATTTTTGCTCGCAAAATAAATGTTTTGTCTGTCGCCAATTCAAACTCCCGTTGACGGGCACTACACTAACGAGCCATGAACAAGCCGGTGCTGTCAAGTGGGAAGAACAGAGGCGTCACTAGGTTTTAAGGACGGGGGGGGCTTAGCTAGGAGATGCACAGGATGTAAGCAAACGTAGCGCGTGAGCACAACATTTGCAAACAGCTAGTAAAGACTGAGAAATGATTCATTAGTATTAGTAGTTATTTATTATTATATTTTATTAGTATTTTTTAAATACAGTACAACAACACAAAGTTTTCACAGTAGCAGTATGTTTACAGCTTAAAAAAAAATATGGCTACAATTGCAAGTTACTTGCTGGTGGAAGCATCAGAGATGTCGTCTGTTTTTAAGGTGGCAAATCGGTCTATCACTTTGTTGTGACTCAGATGCTGAAGCTCCGCTTTTTCATTGACTGACTGCAAGACTGTGAAGTGTTTTCTGACCCATTGTTTGACACAGCCAGGAGTGCAGCCGACGCAGTGCACTAAAGGACCTTTCAATTCGGTCAAACCTCACAGACAGCCTGACAGTGTCGCTCGAGCCGAAGACATCCAGGTGGATTCACGGACTAAACGTCTGATAATCTGCCGTGGTGTGTTCTCACTTTGGTTTTTTTATTGACCAGCTTTTTTTTGCTGTAAAAATCCTGAAGTCCGACTCACAATATATGCTGGCAAAAATAATAATGAACGAGTTGCGAAGTTGAATTTATGATTTGTGTCCAATGATTAGACAGAAGCGAGTGAGAGAACAAGAGAAAAAGCCTTGATGAAAGCTGTCATTAATCGCAAAATAAAAAATTAATCCTTGTTTTCACAGCGGTTACAATTCAGCAGGTAGTAGCAAAAAACGCCACCACCAGCTTCCCCTAGCCTTTATTATTTTGGGTGATATTTATAGTCCAAAAGATTATGGCAAATTGGTGTTTATTATCGTGCGTTTTTTATCGTTACCACCGGTGATAAATAACACAGAAATTAATCGGGATATTTTTAGTCATCATATCGCCCATCCCTATTTCTAGAAATTAATGTGATATTTGGGTTTAAAAAGTGGCTTTTTAATTGGAAGAACTACTCAACTACTCTTTTGGTTTCTACGCTGACATTTGCCAATATTAAAAGAAAATAAACATATACATGGTATACAAGTGTAAGCTGCTAGAAAAGCCATTACAAATAAAAGCCTATGCCCAAACGGCCCATCATATAGAGGAATGGGTATGATTTCTTCATGAAATCTTGGTAATGGACAGAATCACCTTCCTGCTAGACTGCAGAAAACTAAAATCTGAGGACATTTAAAGTGGGGAAATTATATTTCTCCGTAAACACCCTTCATTTGTTTTGCTTTTTGTGCTATGAATTGAAATGTTTCTGTTCGATATTAAAAAAAAATGAGATGAAATCAGTGTTTAATATTCAAGCAACAAGTAATTGTGGTAAAGTGCGTGATATGAGATCCAAATAAGAAAAAAAAAAACAAAAAAAAAAAACAGTGCTGTATGTTACATCTTCTCGTGCTGTGGATTTTTTTCCACCTGTCTTTAAATTCTGGAAAGTTTGAAACTTGCCACCACACACCAAAATTGCAATTCCAGTGCAATGTGAAAACCTGGTTTCTCTGATTCCTGATTTTAAATCCCCTTTTTACAGTTATTGTGCCTTGAGTCTCTTCATGTTTCAAACTACGTTGGACGTTTCTAGGTCTCTGACAATTTCTGTAATATCTCGTGCTGGACCTGCCTTTAGAGGGTGGTAGAGGATAAAATAATGAAGAAATCTCACTCCTCTCCATGGAAGACACTCTCATGAATCTACTTTATCTTTCCGTGTTTCTCTCTCCTCGCTCTTCTAGAGGTCACTTTAGTGCATGTATTTATCTTGTTTTCCACTTAAATTTGACATTGATTTTGTTAAAATGACATTGTGCGTTACAAAGAATGGGATCAAATCATACAATAAAAATGATTTTTGTTTTTATTTTATGTAATTAATAATATTATTAGCATAGTCGTTTTTCCAGATTGCCAATGTTTTTCTCCCTTGTGTAAGGAGCTACATAACATCCATTGTAAAATTGGGAACAAAGACAAAAGAACATTAACATTAGCCAAATTCTACACATCACAGGTCTTGGAGGAGTCCAATTAATATGTGGAAAACGTGTGTATAAAAAGGCTTTTTGTGATTGGAAGATGGGAACTGTGTGAATCCTGCAACATGAAAGCATTTAAATTTAAGTTTTTAGGTTTATCCAGGGAAGAAGAGAGTCCCATGGGTCAGCTTAAAACAACTTCTACAGTTTACTTACTCCGGATAATGCACAATAAATACTATTTCAAACCAAATTATTATTGGTAACTTTGTTTTGACGTTTGGGAGTCTGAAGGTCTGATTGTCCAATGTCCAGGACATGGACACCATCTAGGAGGCAGTTGTATCTTAAACTTTTAAGGGCTGCCTGTCACTTTGTTTTCAATCCAACCCTTGCAAGTCTCCCAATCCCTGTCCCCACAGTGTGGCCATGCAAGCTAATCCCGCCAACAAAAAATTAATGAACAAAGGAATGACAGAAGTGGGATGTCAAAGGCGTGCCCATTTATTTGTGGCTTTGTTCCCCTCAATGAATGTGCCAACGCAATCATCCAGGCTGGTGGGTGGTGACAACACACACCAACACACGCTCACACGCTCACGCAACGCTAAGAATCATTAATAATCACTGTGTACACTGATACTGACTTCAGAAGGCCTTTTTAAAGCTGTAACGACTGCTAATGTTGGTCTAATTGCTCGAGTGCCCATATTTTGTGTTCTTGCATTGGGGCGTGTTATGTAGAAATTGGTATTGTTTGTGATTGTCACCCCCGTTGGTATAAGAGTGTAAATCCCACTTTGGTAATCTTGGACACTTGGACATATGTATTTGGTATGAAATTGATTTAAACTGCCGACAAGTCCGACAAAATCTTTGGGGCTAAACAGCCAACATTGAACAAGTCAACAACACAGAGTTGATTGCGAGCAGCCCGGAGGAACAATCAGAGGGAAAAAAACAGAAAACAGTTTCTTTCCCATAAAATTGATCCAGTTTCCACAAGGATCAGTGATATTGTGGGTGGTGTGTACGTGTGTCGTAAAGCGTTCGTAATGCCTCCCGACCAGGAGCCAAATTACGTAGTGTGAGAACAGACCGTCCAAGTGACACTGTTCACCTGATCACGGTCAGTGTGGATGATAGTAAATGTAACATTTAAACTTCATGGCAAACCCCGTGAAGTTCCTGCTAATCAAGTTCAAAGTAAACTTTAAAATATGAATTCCTGTTCATGCGTCCCCACAATGTAACTTTACAATGAATAAATGGCTTTGAATGAGTGAGTGCAGCTTCACGGCATCAAGATGTCAAAAACAAATACGTGCAAGACAGATAATCTGTCTGCAGGGCTGGAGACAACATTTTTTTGTTACGTCCAGCCCTAGGGGAAACCAAACATAACAAGAAAAGGACGCTCCCATCCTTTCCCCACTCCCAAGAAAATGACCAAGGTCACAGAACTGCAGTACAACAAAGATCATTTATTCATTATTAAGGGGCCGACGACAGCAGAGGCCCTATTGTATTTCGAACGCTGAACGACTTTTTAAGAGTAATCGCATTTTCCACTGCCCATATCCCCCTCAAAACTCACGAAATTTGCTACCCCCCAATGTCAGGCGTAAATTACTATTTTGGAGGTACCTCAGCACATCAACGCGCGCATACGCCTCCACAGCGCCACCTAGGTGTGCGTATTATTGGAGTGCCCTCTCGCCACGCATTCAGCACCCACTTGCACGAAACGCTGTGGGAGTATGTAACATGCCCAGCGAACAAAAATCTCTTGGTGTCCCAGGCTACAGGAACCGTAACGGTTGTCCAATTTTTGTGTCAAAATTTGGGACTTTTCGTTGTTGTGTTGTCCCTCATTTCCCCGGGTCGCCATTTGAACGAACTCCTCCTAGGGATGATTCATTATCCGATGTGCTTGAAACTTTGGCGTGTGTGTTCTCAAGGCCTCGACAATGAAAAGTTATCAAAATCAACACTTTTTATCAGAGAACGTGACGTGACGGGGGGCGTCAAAGTGGAACGCGGTCGATTTTTTCACAAAAAACAAAACTCCTTTGACTTTTGGGCTTGATTTTCGGGCAAAAGTGTGGCGCTATCAGATTTTGGCAAGCTGTCCTGGACAACGACATATAATGGGTTTATGTTGACAGTCAATAATTATGCACAATTCGGCTGCCATATTAATGAGGGGAGCGGGGCAAAAGCGGCTCTATGCACCCCCACTTGAATTTTCTTTTCGAACAGCCCTGGCCACAGTTTTTTGGACACAGATTATGAAACTCAGACGATTGTAAGAACATGCCAGGAGACCTACAAAAAAGTCTCTTGGAGCAATGGGGCTACAATGAACAGAAAGCAAGAGATTTAAGAATGAAATCGCCATTAACTGGTGTTTTTTGGCCTGGTTGAGAGGGGTCATGTTTGAACGAACTCCGCCTAGGGATTTCATCCAATTACTTACAACTTGGTAGGAGTGTTCATATAGACTGTCTCCTGAGTAAAAGTTAATCAAAATTATGAAGTTTGAGAAACGGTGTGGGCCGTGGCGATCCAAAAATTCATTCAAAAAATCACGACGAATCCCCTCCCATGATTGCTTGTGATTCTCAGAACCTCACTGGTTTGTGGATTCGATATACTTTCTCAGAGCTGTATGAAACGTTATTGGGGTTGTTGAAAGGCAATCTTATGCACAATTCGCCTGCATATAATTAGGGGGAGGGGCAAAAGCGCTCTTATAGCGCCCCCTGAATTTTTTTCATTGGAAACAGCCCCGCCCCACAGTTTTGGACACAGAGTCATGAAACTCAGCCGGAATTGTAGAACATGCCCAGGACCGTACAGATAGACTCTACTTGGAGCCATAAGCCACAATGAAACAATGAACGGGATATGCTGGAGATTTTTTCAACAAAAAACAAGACTCCATTGACTTTTTGGGCTGATTTGCCGGGCAAACAGTGTGGCGGCTATCAGAAACTTTGGTCAGAAGCTGTCGAAACTTGTGGGGTTGTTGAAGCAATATTATGCACAATTCGCTGCATAATTAATGAGGGGGAGGGCAAAAGCCTCTATAGGCCCCCTTGAATTTTCTCTGTTTGGGACAGCCCTGCCACAGTCTTGGTCAACAGAATTATGAAACGCACCGACATATGGGTAGAACATGCCGGACCTACACAAAACTCTCTTGGAGCAATAAGCCCACAAGGAACAGGAAGCGAGATTTAATAATGAAAATCGCCATGTTTTCCGGGTTTCGGCCTGGTGACAAGGGGTCAGTTTTGAACGAACTCCGCTCAGGGATTGTATCCATGCACTTCAAACTTGTGTAGGAAGTATGTCACATAGACTCCGGATAAAAGTGTATCAAAATGATGAATTTTGGAAAATGGGTGTGGGCCGTGGCGCTCTATGAAAACGTCATTTTTTGCTGTTTTGCGGGGCTGGTTGACAAGGGGGGTCAGTTTTGAACGAACTCCCCGAGGATTGTGTCCAAGTCACTTCAACTGGAAGTGTGTTCACATACTTCCTGAGTAAAAAGTTATCAAACGAATATTTTTGGGGAATCGCTGTGGGCGTGCGGCGCTCTATGAAAATCGTCATTTTTGCTGTTCGGGGCTGGTTTGACAAGGGGTCCATGTTTGAACGAACATCCTCCTAGGGATATGGTATCCAAGATCACTACAACACATATGTGTATAAAAGTCTGTTCAAATAGACTCCTGAGGAAAAGTTACAATTATTAGAATTTTTTAATGAAATGCGCTGTGGGCTGGGCAAATCAATAAAAAAATTCAAAGAAGGCATCGACAGGAAGCACCTTCCAGAAGAAAAACTAGATAACTGAAAAGGACTTCTCTTGCGGTTACAAGGTTTCTGTATGCCATTCGACGTGCAACACTTTCAACGGTGCGCATTATCTGTCGAGGGCCCGACCCTCGCGTGCCTCGTGCAAGCTTTAATTAATTATATTATTTCAAAGTGTAGTTTAAACCTCAGGTAGCAGGGGCCAAAACAACAAACAAACACATCTGTGCCAAAAACTAACTTACCCTCAAACCAAAACAAGGAAAAGAAAATACAGGTTTCTACTAACTGCCTCCCTACAAAATAAACAGGAGAAAAAGGAGAGAACAAAAGAGCCTACTCACCGCCTACAACTAAGCTGAACTGCTGGCTAAACGTCTGCTAGAGACAGTAACAATAAATTTCCCACACACAACTAATCAATACATACGGCCTGGTGCAGTATGAAAGTAAGGGTCAGAGAAGAGAAAGGTGTCTCTCCAGCGGCGGCCAGTGTTATAGCAGACCCACCATCCCATTACCATTGGCAGGCAGCACCTGGGAGAGAGGACCTAAGGATAGGGCTGCAACATGGGCCTGTAACCAATAGCTCGATATTTTTTAAGCTATACGCGATACAACGATAGAATCTCGTATTTTTTTGTTGTGTTGTTTTGTATGTGTTTATTTCTAATAATAATAATGTCATTATTAACCTGATAGTCATTGTAATGCTCAGAATCAATGTAGAAACGATAGAGTTATTACACTTGCTGTATGAGACACACACTCTTTTTTATAGCATTTGTAACACTTGGTCATAGTTTTATGAATTTTTTATATATTTTCATAATGTACATTATGAGCAACTGGAGCAGTGGCAGTATCATACGGCTTATGAGACAAAACACTTTTTTGAAATCAAATTTTTAACCATTCTGTCATATTGTTATAAATAAGACCTTTAATAAATTTACACCCACGTCTTTTTGAAAACCGGAAGTGGGTTCCACACGCTGCAGTAGGCTAGCCGCTGAATTCCCGTTTCTTCAAAGGATTGTGACATAAAGTCGCGCAATAAGGGCGCACTTGAAAATATTGGAGCAGCTGACGTGACCACGCGAAAACGAGAGACGGCTGGCGTGACCGCAGTTGTTTTTCTTCGGAACCAAGTCGTCCGTCTCCATCTTCAATTAACTCGCTCGGGCTCTTCACTTCACTTCTCTCCTCACCTGATACAAAAAGTACGCATGCGCGCAGGGGATTTTTCTGGGTGGGCGGGGCAGTGTGCTGCGTGCTGTGAGCAGCACCAGGAGTGAGTGACACAGGCTCCGGAGAATTAAATGCCGACGGCTTAAAACATTTACGTGACAAGTACTCGATGGTCGCGATATAGTCATTTCATACATCTCACGTAGAACAAGCCGCGATATATCGAGTATATTCGATATATCGCCCACCCCTACCCTAAGGTGGTAGCACCACCCTTAGGCAGGGAGGAACAACGACACAAAAATAACACATACTAAATTATGACCCTGGGTCATAACACTGGTGAACTGACCCTTTAACTCTTCAGCACTCGTCTTCACTAATAAAATGTGAGGACTTTTCTAATGTGTACAGCTTTTTATTTAGAGGCACACAGTCATTTAAAGTCAGATCGTCTGTAAGTTATGGATCCCCAGAGTGATCAGAGAGAGAGAAAAAAACAGACGTTTTACAGCATCAGTGCTTGAAATGCTGTTGCATGCAAGGTAAGGGCAGAGAGTCAGCACAACAGAACAGCCTGAGTGTCGGGGAATGGGGAAGGTTCATTCTGAAGGACTATGCATTAACAGTTGGAGGTGCATGGAGGCTGTATCGTGCAGCTCCGGCTGCTTTTGTGTGGTTGGACTGTAAAGCAAACAGCCAGCAGTAGTACAGTGGGCTGTGATGTGGCACTTTGCACATCTTAGAAACAAATAATGATCTTTTTGCACTACTTGCTCTGTGTCTCTGTCCAGGTATCAAGGAAGTGGTCTATCTTTCTGATAAGTACCATGACACGCCAGAGATGGTTGCTTCCAGAAGGCTGCTCAGCATGGCTGGCATACAGTGCAGGTGAGTAACAATTTTTCTCTGGCACAAAAAAAATAGAAGTGTTTCTTTCTTTCTGTGGATTTCATGGCCCTAGTGGTGAAGTTGTAGATTGTGACTTTGGTGACAGCTGATTGAAAGTAACTTTTCCCCTTACCCTTGCCTTCCAAGTTTAAAGGAGGAACCGTGGTGTCTGGAAACCCGTGAACAACGCAAAGATCTCGAGCCAGTGTTTAGTTTGTCTCTCTCGGACTTCTGTGCAAACATAGTGGTTAAAAATAGTGGCCTCTGTTGAAGCTCCCCCACGTATCTCTGTCTGTAGTTCTAAGGTAACACAAACACAGTGGTTCTTTTTTGATCAGACACTAAAACAGACTTCTGAAGATTAGATTCTGTTTTTGTCGATAGCTGCTCCTGAATGTTGACACTGAACCTGGAGGAAATTTGTGATGCTGTAAACCAGAGGCGTCACTAGGTTTTAAGGACAGGGGGGGCTTAGCCCCAAGGAGATGCACAGGATGTGAGCAAACGTAGCGCGTGAGCACAAAATTTGCAAACAGCTAGTAAAGACTGAGAAATGATTCATTAGTATTAGTAGTTATTTATTAGTATTTATTATCAGTCTGTTTTTTTTTTTTAAATACAGTACAACAACAAACAAAGGTTTGCACAGTAGCCGTATGTTTACAGCATTAACAAGAAAAATATGGCTACAATTGCAAGTTACTTGGTGGGTGGAAGCATCAAAGAATGTCGTCTGTTTTTAAGGGTGGCAAATCTGACTTTGTTGTGACTCAGATGCTGAAGCTCAGCTTTTTCAATTGACATGACTGCAAGACTTAAGTCTTTTCTGACCTATTGTTTGACACAGCCAGGAGTGCAGCTGACGCAGTGCACTAAAGGACCTTTCACATGAGCAGCTGCTTACAGGCACTGTTAGGGCAACTTGGATGGTTGCCATCAGAGAGGGAAACATGTCCGAATCAAGAAGGTTGTGCACAGACAATATATCTTCAGGTGAAAATCCAGCCTCTGTTTTCCGGGCAAGAAAATTTCTGGCCACCAGAACCTCCTCTGTTTTCAGGTCAATGCTGTAGTGTTTTGCAAGTTCATTCAAATGTGATTCACACAAGAAGGTCTCACCTTTAGGACTGCATGCCTGGATGCCTTTTAGTAGCCCTGCATCTACACTGCAAAATCAAGCTCGCCAATCATCCTATCCACACAAGGGAAAAATAACTCTCTTTTGAATGCGTCTGAGTTGTTCAGTTCAGTGCGTGAACCTGCAGTTGCCTCCAGCACAAAATCCTCCATTCTCCTCTGTTTATGCCTTGTCTTGACACCTGGTTCTGGGATGCTGTGGGTGTGGCACAGGGCTTTGATTCTCTCATATAGCTCCGTGGCAAATGCATCTGTGCGTTTGCCCTCAAGTGTGTCACACACTGCTTGTTTGCAGATCAAAGCTTCTGCCAGGTCTAAAGTCTCTTTCTGAAGGAGCTTGTGGAGTCCTTTGGTTACAGACAGAAGTGACTGAAACATCAGTAGTGCGTAGACTGCTGAGAACTTATAGAGCTTTGCTCTGAGACCAACAGCTACAGGGGATCGAATGGCAGAAAGGCACTCCAAAATGGCAGGCAATGTCTCAAGAACTGCATTGATCGATTGCAACTGACATGCCCAGCGAGTGTTTGAAAGTTGCACAAGCTGTTGTCAACCCAAGCCTTGTCTGAGCCTCCATGAACATATGATGATTCACCGGGGAGGTGCTGAAGAAAGAGTACACAGACTCCAACAAGCTGAAAAGTTCCACAGCCTCTGGGATGGCCTTGCAAGTATGACACAACACCAGGTTAAGTTCATGAGCATAACAATGCACATAAATAGCTTCAGGATGGAGCCTTCTAAAATGTGCTTGTACACCTCCAGTGGGCCCACTGTTTTTTTTGTATGTATGTATTTGTTATATTGTAGCCTTTGCAACATTTGCCCAGCAGCCCAAAATGGACTTGCGGCCCATTTGCATCCATTTGGAATAGGCTTTGGGTTGCACTGGCTAATATCGGTTAATATTTGCCTCTTCATGCTACACAGAGCAGGCTGTGTTCACACAGCAGAGTTGTCTGCCATGGTGGCCTGTCACGGTTAAATGAATGTAGCCGAAATACTGGCCTTGTTTTAATCAAACTAGCAGAATATGAAATACCTTTTTTGTATGATTACTGAAACATTACGTATGAGTTAAGACACTGAGGCAAGAACATTGGGTTACATCGCAAGAAATGTGCTGGCTTATGTGCACAGCTAAAAAACTATGTATCTCTGCATTTAACCCTTCAAATACCCATCCTGTTAAAGCCCATATGGTAGAATCAAATTTATCAACACTATTTTTACAATAATACAATAAGAATTTATGTATTCCATTAATTTAAACAAGGTTCTCTATGAATTCTGGGATGAAGGATTCCTTTTTTATATACCTTTATGTTTTTTAGCCACAAGTCAAAATCAAATGTGTAAATTTTAGACAGGGCAACACAAATAGTGTAGATGTAAGCTCACCATGCCTGGAGTGTCCATGAGATGAGGAAACTCTGCCATAATGTTTTGGATTGTCTTTGCCTCATCTTGTCGAATCCAATTTGCCCTATGGACTGCAGTCTCCAACATGTACTGGCTAACCGTAGCTTGTGGCCAAATGTTGTTTTTGAGCCACAATGTCAGTTGCAAGCACTTCTCACCAGTTATAATCGGTTCTGTAATGGGCAGAGAAAAGAAAGAATTGTAGCAAATAGTGATAAATGACATCCAATCCAACATCAGCTGGATTGAGATCAAGACATCTTACTGTACCTGGCAAAAGGATGGTGGTCGCTTGTGTTATTGGTGCTGAAATTACCCGGCTGCCTTTGCAATTACCCTTGCGGACATTATGGAGGCGCTCCTCCAGGTACCCCATTGCTGGTTTGTGGGCCCTCCTTGGGGTGAACCATGCATCCTAAAGAAGACAAAGTAAACAGATAACACAGGCCGACACACAACATTAAATGACCAGCATCAATACTGAAATAAACAGTTATACCAGTAGGATTCACAATAATGTTTTTAACAGATTTCTTACAAAATGGTCTAACCTTTCAGATTCCACCTTCAAAGAGGCACAGTAATGTACACATTCCGTTTTATAGTGACAACAGTATGATGCGCTGTGAGGGGAAAGAGTTGACATATTTGCTTTGAGCAAATCCAAGTGTGGTTAGAAACTTTACTTACATAGCCTGTGCCGTGACTGTCCCTCAGGCATGGAAATTGCTCCACTATTGAAGACGCCAGCTTGGCCTTCATAGCTGAAGTAGCCCTTTAAGACAAAAGCCATTTTAACAGCATTTGTAAACGCTACAAAAAAATCATGTCTTTCTGAAAAGGTTAGTTTGAATTTTCTGAAGTGAGGTGTAAGTGAGGTACGACAGCAGTTGAATAGCACCAGCATGGAAACATAGAAAACCAACTGTCTGGACAAGAGACAGCCCAGCAGCAAAACATTTTAGTGTTTTACCTTGCTGTCAGACAGCCCTTTGCCTTTGAACTACATCTTCTCACCCATAGAAACAGCTGATCTATGGCACGGCAAGTGTTAAAGTGCAACTGTGCTAGTAAAGTGCTAAAAATATTCTAAATGTTATGTACACAACTGATAATTTTTATGGCTAAAATACTACGTTTTTCTGCTAAAACCCAGATCATGTTATCACACCCCAGATCCCAACAATACTTATCCCTAGATGAGACAGTGAACCTGTAACTTCCACTCTTGTGTGAGGTGAGGTTGTGTACTGAATACTCACTTCTCACCAAAGCACTCTATGAGGTGGGACACTAGAATGCGGACCATTAACCGTCTTTTAGATACTGAGATATGGTTGCTTCCCTGCAGACTGGCAACCACACCTTTCCCATCAATTGTTTTTCAGGATCTCACAAATATTCTCTTGGGGAAAAAATACAGACTTAAAGAATTTGAAAGAAAAAAAAATATCAATCTCAAACTGTGGATTATAATCAGACAAAATTGTAATGCTCCCCTCCCTATAGGGCTAGTGCAGCTAGACTTGTAATTCAATTCAAAATTCAACTTAAATTGTATTTGATTCAAAATAAATGCCCTGAAAAGTATATAGAACACCGCATGGATGAGGAATTTCTGTAGTCAGAAGGCACCCTGGACTTCCAGGATTAGACAGGGTAAAGTCAATAGGTTTTGAGAATGGTGATTTTACCTTCATGCCCTCAAATAAGGTCTGTGGTTAACTGAACTTCATGGAAACTGCTACCTTTGTGTCAGCACAATATTTTTATCATGGTGATGAAGGCTGTTGTTTCATAAACTCTTGTAAATCACAGACTTATGCTATGCATTCAACTGAAATCCCCATTTAAAAACCATGTTAATTTTCCCCTGTAAAATTCAGTAAGAATGGAACATCTCCCTTTTGGGCTTATTCCTGTGGTGCTCTTCTATTATCATAATTAACAATACTTGCACAAGTGAACTCACGAATCTTGCTCCTTGCTCCACTGAAACACGCTGTTCTGCAGGCAACTCTGGCCATGGTGTGCCTTCTGGAGCTGGTATGGGATCCAGCAATAGAGAAGGCGTGGGTGTGGGGCTTGAACCCTAAAAAATAGGAAAAGGAAATTATTGCTTTATCATGACAGTTAATGTTACAAAAAAAGAAGAATCACTGGGTATACTTACAAGGTGCACTGTACATATCACTGAGATCCAGTATCCTATGCCATATTAATTTTCATTATAGAACATAATACTGAATTATGTTTCTTTAAATGAGGTACTACTGAGTAGTGCTCTAGACAAATGGTTAAGGAAAGTAAGGCCACTCTGAGACTCCAAAACTAGCCCAGACAGGAAAAAAAAGCTTGGAGGCAGAGCGGGTCGTCCACTTTTAACCCAACCAACCATTAATTGATCACAGGTGTTCCATGGTCTGGTCAGAAAGCAAGCAACTCACAGGCACCCATAACACATACAACTTACAAAAATATCAAAATTCATAAATTGACATTAAGCTAAGTACAACATAGGATTAAGAAATGTGAACGCCGAGGGTTCTGAGCTCTGGTCCCAGAGATTTCCCAGCTCTGATGTTAAGTGCAGGTACAGGTACAGAATGCCCTATAATCCACACTATGTTTAAGAAAAGGAATGTTTGGCCTCAAAACGCATGGACCAGAAGTGAACTACAGGGCCCACTGTTCTGATGACACTAGGATAATGAACCATGAAATGGTGTTTGGGCTTCAAGTGTCTGTCAGGGTAGAGCGCTAAATAAAGACAATTGTGTTCCTGAATCAGATTTTTCAGAAAGATGATGGCCACTTGTGTCAATTCAGTAGAAAAGATTAACTTCATACAGCTAAGTAGTGAAAGGAGCAATTCCCAGTATTTGTTTCCCAACCAAACCAAATCTCCTATCATGAGGGGCAGCAGTCTCAGTAGACACCATGTCTGTGTAGCCGTTTGCCTAAAGGCCCCATCAGGATTTTTTAAGTCTTGGGGTTTGATTTCAGATGGCTTGTTATGGACGTCATAAAACCCATAATCAAAGCTGGCCAGTCCATTGTTCACCTGTTCCAGGGTCATGACTTTTTGCTCAATCAATGAATTAAGCACTAGCTTAATTTCTAAACCTCCAACCCCCTCAAGGATGTCGTGCATGACATCAGTTGTTACGTTGTCAGTAACATGGTAGAACTGCAGCTTGTTAAGGGAACGCTCTCTTTTGACACCAGTTTCAGTTGAGTTGTTCAGAAGGCAGTCCTGGGCTAGTCCAACCTTTACAGATCCCACTGAAATGTCTTGCTTTAATCTGAATACCATTCTGTTCCATGTCCCTAATCTCATTCACAATTGGATCCAGAACAACATTCATTCCTCTATAATGTTTCACATCATTACTCTTGTACACGGCCAGTAAAAAGTGAGACTTTAGGCTAGACAGATACTCTGGTGGCAAGCATTTTATTGTGAAGTAAATGAAACCAAGCTTGTGGACTGATGTTTTAGAACTGAGGGGGTTGACCATCTCACAATCGTCTACATAAATGACAACTGGAATAGACAACTCTTCAGAAAATAGATGATTTGTTCTAAAGAGTGTGCCATCTCTAAGGTCCTCAAGGGCTGTAGTTTAATTGTTTCGCCACTCTAGGATTTTCTCCATTGTGCCTGGACTTTCTAACACAAGCTTCACCATCGCTTTCAGGGGAACATACTGAAAGGTGTCCCGAACTGCTACTTGTTTCACAGTCCCTGTCTCTCTATCAGTTTCTTGTATATAGGAAAAGCCAGGGAGAGGTAATGCCTCTGGCTGTACAAAGTATCCAGACTGGGTGAAAAACTTAATTTGCCTGTATTCTGACTCAAAGCCACAAAATGGTTCAACTGCTGTTTCAAACTGCTCTAGTAGTTCATCTGCTTTTGGAGTCTCAGAGTGGCCTATCTCTCTTAAAAAAGAAACTGTTCTTCTCTTCAGACCATCAACAATATCTTTGATAAGACTAGATGTGTGTTCAACAACATCCCTGATCCCACTGAATGTATGTGAGGACTTGGCCTTCAACCTAGCTAAGAAGAGTGCAACTCTGTCTTTTATGCTTTCATCCGGTAACTCATCCCATTCCTCCACTGCAGTCTCACTGCATTCCACCTCACCTAACACATTGGGTTCAGGGTCTGGGGATATCGACCAATCAGAAAGTTGAGCTAAGGAACCTTCTTCCACTGATTCAACATCAAAGTCAAAACTGTGCCCCATTAGGTGTCTCCTAAACATTCTCTGGTTGTCAAATGAACATTGGCACCCAACTTGTGCACACTGGAAATATGTTGATGTGGATATTATATTGTGCATAACTTTCAGATGGAAAAAAATTGTCTTATGTCAAGGCCTAAAGACCTTCTACATTTGAAACACACATAACCTATTTAGTCTAGACCTATTCTAGTGTACCTCAAGCAACTTCTTTAGTTGTTGATGAAATTTAAGCTGTGGCCCAAGGACAGGAATCAGGGAAGTCAGGCTGTTTCCATCCAAGAGAAAGAAGCACTCTCTATCAATCTGCTGTTCTGCAAAATATGAAATGTTGACGTTATGACTTCAATATCACATTTATTTCAAACTTTTGGCTCTGTTACAATTAATGAACATTGCAATGCCACATATTGAGCTTGTAGATCAGCTATTTTCATTATGTACCCTACCACATTCCATCAAACTGAAAATCAACTGAAACGAGTAAATTTCCTCGTGGTGGGATGAATAAAGTATATCTAATCTAACAGTTAGTTGCAACTATAGCCTATAGCCCTCCACATATTTACACAATGTGGTTTCCAACTTGCACCATGCTCCTTAATATGTATTTAATGTAACTGTTTCAAATGGATAGCTGTATATTTGATGTCGGGTTGTATCACAGCAACTAATATCAAAATACCTTCAAAAGTGGGGATCCATTCAGTCAGAGACCATTCAGTCAGTTTCTCCTTTACAAACTCATCCATCTTTTGGAAAGAACTGAAAGATTACTTTTACAGAGCCAGTTGACTTAGTGTGTCTGCAGAGCTTGAATATTGTTTACAATCCGCTTTATTATAACAACAGGCAAGCTCTGGTCTAAGGTATGGTGAGGAAAACTACCAAGAGAAATTTCAGTGAGGAGAAGAAGTGGCTACTACAACGTACATCAAGAAACAGTTAGCAGTAAGTACAGTAAGTAACAAGCCCAAATGTAAATATACTTTTTGTCATCTGTGTCACTGTCACCCATGAATGCGACTTTTTTTCCTGTCTTCCGTTAACGTCTCCAAGACAACAGTACCTCGACCAATGGGATATTGTCATACTCGTGTGTGAATATGCTGTCAGCTCACTGGTCACCGAGCAGGACAGGTCTGGGGAACAAGTTTACCGTACATTTTCTTATAAAACGCCCTGTTAATCACTTTCCATTGGCATTTTACTATTTTTTGATTCACACAGTAATACGGGACAAAGTGCGTCCCTTTTCAGCTCATTACGGGACCGGTGTTTTTGTTTCTAAATACGGACGATTCTGTTTTTAAAGGGACAGTTAGAAACCTAACGTTACCACAATGTTACGACAATAACGTTACAACAACTGAATACACACACAACTAACGGAAAAAATATCCCTGCACTGCTAGACTTTGATAGTCTATCCAAGTGTGTGGCACAAGTGACGGAAACAAGTATTATTATAGGGGAAGTATTTTATCAGGTGAAAATAACTAGCTAGCGAAGGAAAAAAAAAATCTAGCACAGCTATTTGGTTACCACATTAAGCTACCAAAACTAAATGTTGTAGGATAATAAGTAAGACCAGACTCCCCCTGTCTGGTCTGCTGCCGTCTGGCTTGTGTCTGAGAGAAAAAGGCGCGTCTCCCCTCAGGTGACTCACGCGATACCTGAGCTAGGTTCAGGGATAATATATCACTAACAGGGGAACACTGCCACCTACTGGGGGTTTACCGGGTCTGTCTAAATGACAAATACATTTCTTTGATAACTATAATAATCTGGTCAATTTTAAAAAGTTTGCTTTGATAACTATAATAATCTGGTCAATTTTAAAAAGTTTGCATGGTTTATATTTACCACCCTCAAAAATCCCTTTTTACAGTGTATGTCATACATAAATATTTTAAATTCAGTTATATCCAACCAAATTCTCCAACAGTAACTTCATAATTTTACTCCAGTGTATATTTTTGACAGCTGTAGTTATTTTGTGACTTCAGATTTTAAATACAAATCAATGATCAGGTTATAAAAAATTACACTTTGGTATAGATTTAACTACACAACATTAAAATGATCAACTATGAACACATGCTACTTTCAAATAAAAGAAAAAAAATGCATATATCAAATGAAATGTTTATTTGAGGCTCCTGCCATTTCAGTTTATGTAGTTCATATGCTGGATAAAACTAAAGAAAATTGCATTTAATCAAATTACCACATAGTAGCTGTCACATAATGAACTTTAGACACATGACAGGCGAACATTTTATCGTGCGCCCTTACGGCCGCCCGTGCGCCCCTGGATGCGCCGTGCGCCCCCATCAGTCTGTCCGCCGCCCCCCTCTGCCTTGTCAATACCCTGCTCCCGGGGCGCCTGCTCCGCTAACTTAATGAGCGGTATCGAAAATTCGCGAGGTTTTTTTTCTTTTTCGGGCGCTCGTGCGCCCCCCACGGAGACTGCGCCCTGGGCGGCCGCCCACATTGCCCATAGCTAAGACCGGCCCTGGTCCTGAGTCAGTCTTATTATTTTGGTGACAAAAATCAACCAGAAATGGAAAAGAAACAACAACCAATAGACAAATAATAAGACTAACAGAGTGATCATTTACTTTTTCGTAATTAAGTCAGTACGTCTATGTCTAAATAAATATAAACGTATCATATACAAGCCATGATCTGGTGATCTAGTTTCATCACACCCCGATATACCAGATTCTACACATTTCAGAGGAAACAAGAAATTGACACCAGGGTCATCGACATGTTTATCGTCTGATTACTGACAAACAGAATTCATTTTTTTTTACTCTTGGTCACTTTTTACAATGATTTTCAGTAGTTTGCAGTGTTATCCAGCCACTTAGCTGATGATTAGATGATTTTAACTTTAAATGTGTATTTTAATCCCATACAGTCTATGGCATGATTTAAAAGCTTAATAATGTTGCTGAAATTTATTGAATAAAAAAATCAAAATGAATTTATTACAGGAGCTTTAATGTGAAGTATTGCTCTGGGTGGGAAAAAAAACTTGGTGCTCATTCTCACTGCATAAATAAGAAGGTTGTGGACTTAATATGATGATTTTTGATCTATCTGGTCATCATCACACATATCCAGACGTTTACATCTGAAAAACAGTATTTATATTCTCCATAATGTCCCCTGGACCTCCCTGATCAATCAGATGACCTTTGACCCAAATCTGTGCCATGAACAGAACTTTGGAGCCATTCTAGAAGAAGCATTCTAGAATGGATTCCTTCTATAACACAACAGTGAGGTGAGAGTCTCTGTTCAGACTTCACTCACTCTTCAACCTGAACACACGCTGTTCACTTGTGTCTGGAAGATCTTCTCTGTTTAAATACTCTTGTCGTTGTGGCTTTGCTCTTTAAACCTGTTCGTTGAATCTGTTCTGTATTTTCATATACAGCAACAAAATGTCTTTTGTTGAAGGAAGCATGACCATCTACAGACCCATCAGGGTAAGTGAGACTGTTTTTAACTGGACTTAGACTGTAAACTTTTTCTGATGGAGTTAAATATAGTTATATAGTTTTCTATTTGTAGAAAACATTTTTTTTCTACAGTCACTTTCTACTTTTTATATAGGTGTTGTATAAATGTTTAGCACAGGTTAACTTCTATCTATCTATCTATCTATCTATCTATCTATCTATCTATCTATCTATCTATCTATCTATCTATCTATCTATCTATCTATCTATCTATCTAAACCTCTGAATAACAAACCAATGAGCAACTGTAACGAGGAAGAGGGGAACAGTGAAGATGTTTGAAGGCCCTGGGAGTTTGAACTGGACGGCTATGATGCTGACGTCAGGCCCTCTTCTTCAGCTGGTAAGACCATAATCCTGATTTATTGTGTAAATATGTCAAATCTGCTCATGATCTGTCATTCCTTGTTTGAGGTGTGGGAGGTGAACAACAGCATGAAGATGAGAGCCATTGAGTTTGAAGCCAGAAGGCTGCTCATCTCTCCAGAGGCCGTCCCTCCTCATTTTCAGTGAGTCATATTTGACATGCATTCATGATCAGTTGAAGTTCAGTGATTGTGATGTCTCTGTGTTGCTTTGAAGTGTTTTTTAAAACTAACTTTGAATGACTGTAACCTGCAGACATCCTAAGATCATCAGCCAGGCCCTGAAGTATGCCGGGATCCTGACCGAGCAGCAGCAGAAAGGCCCCAAGTCCAAAGTGCTCTGCCCAATGGAAGTGGTGTTAAAAGTGCTTCCAAAAGTCCTGCAGGGCTTCTGGTTGCTCCTCCAAACACCTCCTTCAACATGCCCTCCCAGCAGCTGAGTAAAATGGCTGTTGGGGTCACAAAAGCAGTTCAGGACCGGGTATCTAAGGCTCTGTCCTCCATGCGCCTTCAGGCCACTTTCTCCTCCTCCATCAGAGACAACATGGTCCTGTCTATCCAGGAAAAGGTTAGACAGGGTTACCCTCAAGATGTCCTGGTGAAGGGGCTCAACAGCTTTGCAGCAGAGGTGCTGAACACCATCACTGATGTTGCAGTGAGAGAGATATGTGCACTGTTTCAGCCTCGGACTCCACAAGCTGTTCAGACCCCCTCTGATGAACCTCCTGCACAAACCACCATCCAGAATTTCTTTGACAGAAGCCTGGACGAAACTGAACCAGAACCAGACTCGGCTGTGGTTTCTACTCTACCATGTCCTCTGACCACCTCTGATGAACTTCCTGCCCACACTGCCAGTCCAGAACCAGACTCAGCTGTGGTTTCTACAGTACTATGTCGTCTGACCACCACTGATTAACTACTGCCCACACTGCCAGTCCAGAACCAGACTCAGCTGTGGTTTCCACTCCACCATGTCCTCTGACCACCACTGATGAACTTCCTGCTCATACTGCCATTTTGATGTACAGCAACAAAATGTCCTTTGATGAAGGAAGCAGGGGCATCTACAGACCCATCAGGGTAAGTGAGAGTGTTTTTAACTGGACTTAGACTGTAAACTTGTTCTGGTAGAGTTAAACCTCTGAATAACAAACCACTGAGCAACATGATCTTCTTTCCTTCACAGGTGTTGTTTGACACACCCATATATGAGCGGGCTCTGCAGATCTGCTGGCACTCACCCTCTTATAAGTCTATGGTAAGACCCACTATAGTTTTCATGTCTCCACTAAATTAAAATAGCAGGTAAAGTCTCACACATTTTGTCTTGTACTTTAACATAAAGACATGTGATCCCTTGTTGTTCAGATTGCACTGATGTCTCAGTTGTTGAGGCTTCAGCAGAAAAAACAGCTCCCATCTGAGGTGACTGCTGAAAATATGAGTGAGCTGCTGGTTGAGCAGAGCAAAGAGACACTGAGAGTACAGTAAGTTACCTCCCTACAGCCGACCTCATCTCTGCTCATGTCACACCAATCTGTCTGTAATGAGGAAGAGGGGAACAGTGAAGATGAAGCTTGTGTTTTCTTTCTGTTTGAAGGCTCTGGGAGTTTGAACTGGACGGTTATGATGCTGACGTCAGGCCTCTTCTTCAGCTGGTAAGACCACAATCCTGAAAAGACTCTACAGTAGTTTGGAATCACCTGTTAGCTGATTTATTGTGTAAATATGTCAAATCTGCTCATGATATGTCATTCCTTGTTTGAGGTGTGGGAGGTGAACAACAGCATGAAGATGAGAGACATTGAGTTTGAAGCCAGAAGGCTGCTCAGCTGTCCAGAGGCCGTCCCTCCTCATTTTCAGTGAGTCATATTTGACATGCATTCATGATCAGTTGAAGTTCAGTGGTTGTGATGTCTCTGTGTTGCTTTGAAGTGTTTTTAAAACTAACTTTGAATGACTGTAACCTGCAGACATCCCAAGATCATCAGCCAGGCCCTGAAGTATGCCGGGATCCTGACCGAGCAGCAGCAAAAAGGCCCCAAGTCCAAACTGCTCTGCCCAATGGAGGTGGTGTTAAAGGTGCTTCCAAAAGTCCTGCAGGGCTTCTGGTTGCCCCCTCCAAACACCTCCTTCAACATGCCCTCCCAGCAGCTGAGTAAAATGGCTGTTGGGGTGACAAAAGCAGTCCAGGACCGGGTATCCAAGGCTCTGTCCTCCGTGCTCCTTCAGGCCACTTTCTCCTCCTCCATCAGAGACAACATGGTCCTGTCTATCCAGGAAAAGGTTAGACAGGGTTACCCTCAAGACGTCCTGGTGAAGCGGCTCAACAGCTTTGCAGCAGAGGTGCTGAACACCATCACTGATGTTGCAGTGAGAGAGATATGTGCGCTGTTTCAGCCTCGGACTCCACAAGCTGTTCAGACCCCCTCTGATGAACCTCCTGCACAAACTGCCGTCCAGAATGACTTTGACAGAAGCCTGGATGAAACTGAACCAGAACCAGAGCCGGCTGTGGTTTCCACTCCACCACGTCCTCTGACCACCTCTGATGAACTTCCTGCCCACACTGCCAGTCCAGAACCAGACTCGGCTGTGGTTTGTACTCCATCATGTCCTCTGACCACCACTGATTAACTTCCTGCCCACACTGCCAGTCCAAAACCAGACTCGGCTGTGGTTTGTACTCCACCATGTCCTCTGACCACCTCTGATGAACTTCCTGCCCACACTGCCAATCCAGAACTAGACTCGGCGGTGGTTTCTACTCCATCATGTCCTCTGACCACCACTGATGAACCTCCTGCTCACACTGCCAATCCAGAACCAGACTCGGCTGTGGCTTGTACTCCATCATGTCCTCTGACTACCACTGATAAACTTCCTGCTCACACTGCCATTTTGATATACAGCAACAAAATGTCCTTTGTTGAAGGAAGCAGGGGCATCTACAGACCCATCAGGGTAAGTGAGAGTGTTTTTAAACTGGACTTAAACTGTAAACTTGTTCTGGTGGAGTTAAACCTCTGTATAACAAACCAATGAGCAACATGATCTTCTTTCCTTCACAGTTGTTGTTTGACACACCCATATATGAGCGAGCTCTGCAGATCTGTTGGCACTTACCCTCTTATAGGTCTATGGTAAGACCCACTATAGTTTTCACGTCTCCACTAAATTAAAACTATAGTTTTCACGTCTCCACTAAATTAAAATAGCAGGTAAAGTCTCATACATGTTGTCTTGTACTTTAACATAAAGACATGTGATCCCTTGTTGTTCAGATTGCACTGATGTCTCAGTTGTTGAGGCTTCAGCAGAAAAACCAGCTCCCATCTGAGGTGACTGCTGAAAAGATGAGTGAGCTGCTGGTTGAGCAGAGCAAAGAGACACTGAGAGTACAGTAAGTTACCTCCCTACAGCCGACCTCATCTCTGCTCATGTCACACCAATCTGTCTGTAATGAGGAAGAGGGGAACAGTGAAAATGAATGCTTGTGTTTTCTTTCTGTTTGAAGGCTCTGGGAGTTTGAACTGGACGGCTATGATGCTGACGTCAGGCCTCTTCTTCAGCTGGTAAGACCAAAATCCTGAAAAGACTCTACAGTAGTTTAGAATCACCTGTTACCTGATTTATTGTGTAAATATCTCAACATCTGCTCATGATCTGTCATTCCTTGTTTGAGGTGTGGGAGGTGAACAACAGCATGAAGATGAGAGACATTGAGTATGAACATGCATTCATGATCAGTTGAAGTTCAGTGGTTGTGATGTCTCTGTGTTGCTTTGAAGTGTTTTTAAAACTAACTTTGAATGACTGTAACCTGCAGACATCCTAAGATCATCAGCCAGGCCCTGAAGTATGCCGGTATCCTGAACGAACAGCAGTAGAAAGGCCCCAAGTCCAAACTGCTCTGCCCAATGAAGCTGGTGTTAAAAGTGCTTCCAAAAGACCTGCAGGGCTTCTGGTTGCCCCCTCCAAACACCTCCAGGTTAGACAGGGTTACCCTCAAGACGTTCTGGTGAAGGGTCTCAACAGCTTTGCAGCAGAGGTGCTGAACACCATTACTGATGTTGCAGTGAGAGAGATATGTGCGCTGTTTCAGCCTCAGACTCCACAGGCTGTGCAGACCCCCTCTGATGAACCTCCTGCACAAACTGCCGTCCAGAATGACTTTGACAGAAGCCTGGATGAAACTGAACCAGAACCAGAGTCGGCTGTGGTTTCCACTCCACCACGTCCTCTGACCACCACTGATGAACTTCCTGCCCACACTGCCAGTCCAGAACCAGACTCGGCTGTGGTTTGTACGCTACCATGTCCTCTGACCACCTCTGATGAACCTCCTGTTAACTCTGCAGTGGAGGATAACCTCACAACCAGTGCTCAACCTCACGCACAAACTGCTGTTCAGAGTACCTTTACCAGAAGCCTGGATGAAACCCAGAAACAGCTAGAACCCAGTCCAGAACCAGACTATACCTTTGTTTATGATGATGCAGAGGCCAGTACCAGCTCTACTGAAGATGAGGAGCCTGGTCTGCAGGAGGAGATCAAAGAAATGATCTCTGCTGTCATTACTACTCTACCAGCTCCAGCTAAACCTTCTGCCCATACTGCAATCCAGAATGTCTTCAATAGACTCTGTTGTGGTTTCTACTTTTACAGCAGTCAAAAAGACAAAGAAGAGTAAATTCAGATCTTTTGTGAATTGGCTGCAAAAAAAATTGCTGCTGTTTCCCGTCTGGCGACAACGAAGTGAACTGAAAATTCCCTCTGTGAAAACTTTGTGTAGAGATGTGGTGTTTGTTTTTTTTATTGTTCATTTCACTTGTTGTAAATAAAAAAACAGTGCATTCAGAAAAACATGATACAGGAACTCTGTGTAGTGCACTATATATTGTTTAGTTTATCGGTAGAGTTAAGAAAAGTGAATCTGAAGGTACATTTAAAAATCAGTACTTCTTATTTTGGTGATAAAAACAACCAGGGAAAACAAACTATTTCAACACACATAGATTTACTTAAGACTATGCACTATTAAGTAGGTAGTATTAAGTGTAATATCAGTTGTGGAAACTAAATGATGGAGAAAAACCTGAACTTGGGCCTGTACATGGGTACAATTCTACCAATAACCTGAAATATGAGGGTTAACACAGTCTTATATAGGAGAATTCTGGATAATTGTCAAGTCAATGTCAAAAGTATCTTTGTGTTCATAATTAAAGAGGAAGTCTGGAAGATCTCCAAGCACCATTTTATCTGCATTAGCAGACAGGCTGGAATGATAAAACACACACATCCCCTCATGGGACCTCTCTCCGGCGCTGGCTGGCCCCCGCCAGGCACATTTGCTCTGCGGCAGTGTGCCGCAACCGGCTCCGGGTCGGCTTGGAAAGGCTCGGGGGCGAAGGTGGCTTGCAGCTCCAGCCGCGAGCTTTACAGCGCCCTCCCGCTCGGACCTCGCCACATCCCGGGGCCATGGACTTAGTGCTCGCTGCGCCCTCTCCAAGGTTCTCCCCCGGGGACGGGGCCCCCTCGCCCCTGGCGCCATAGACATATATACATAGACGCCGCATTGAGCGGGTTGGTTGTTGGTCGCGATACGTAAACGGCGCTGCCATATTGGTTTGGGCAGATCTGCCAGTAAACTAATACAAGGAAATGGACTGAACTTCATAAAGCGCCTTTCTACAAAGTTCTTTAAGTTAATGCCTCTTATACACCCATTCACACACACACTAATATATCTGGGAAACAAACAGGCACCAAAAACAACGTATGTAACTTTTAAAGTGATGATTATAAATGTTTACTCCTTATGTAAGCACCAAACCAGCGTATGTGTTTTTCTAATGCTGAGTATTTACAGCCACTAATGTGTGTAACACTGTTACTGTGATGATAAATATTGAAATATTTATATTTAACATTTAAGCTGTGTCGGATAATAACCAGAATCCTGACATGTAGATGTGAAGAGGGTGTTCTGAAAAAGAGCACACACACACACACACACACAGCAGACCTATAATAAGTATATAATAACACACCATATATAGATACACAACACACAAACACAACCACAACACACACATATGGTGTAGATATGCAGCAGACATGAATTATATATATATAGTACACACAACACAACATAAATGTTAAATAATAAATATTTCAATATTTAAAATCATCACAGTAACAGTGTTTACACACATTAGTAGCTGTAAACACTCAGCATTAGAAAAATACATACGTTGGTTTGGTGCTTACATAAGGAGTAAACATTTATAATCATCACTTTAAAAGTTACATACGTTGTTTTTGGTGCCTGTTTGTTTCCCAGATATATTAGTGTGTGTGTGAATGGGTGTATAAGAGGCATTAACTTAAAGAACTTTGTAGAAAGGCGCTTTATGAAGTTCAGTCCATTTCCTGTTATTAGTTTATGGGCAGATCTGCCCGAACCAATATGGCGGCGCCGTTTACGTACGATTCAGCGCTCAATGCGGCGTCTATGTATATATGTCTTTGCCTGGCGCGACTGTCGAATCGCAACTTATCGCAACTTTCATTTCCTCCCGCAACAAAAATGTAGAAAGCACCGCAACTTTCACCGCAATTTTTTTTGAAAACTTCATCCAACATCAGGCATTTTAGGCCGCAACTATTTCAAAAAAGGCCCGCGAAATCCTAGTGGGACTGACGTATGGGTGAGGTTGCATGGAGTCTGCAAGCATCTACTGCATTTCTCGTCTCGATAGAGCTTTGAGAGTTTTTTCTTGCTATAGTGAAGCCTGTGGAAAACTTGTAAAAAAAAAATGTATTAATGAAAGTCTAGCACAGCTGGATGTCGAGTTAACAGCCCCCATAGCCCCCTCCCAGAAGGTCTCAGAGAAACTCAATTGGAGTTCTGACTCCCAATTCATCTTAATCATGAATAAAATAGATTCACTGGTTGGGGACAGTAGTTTATAAAAAAAAGAGATATGGCCCTTTGACAGGGTTTTAGCCTTGAGAGCCAGGTCAATCCCGCTGGGTGCTGGTATCTGTGGGAATGACATAGTGTGTGTTTTTACAAAGTCCCGCAGTTGGAAGTACTGAAAAAGTCTGATTTGTGCAGATTAAAGATGGAGATTAATTGGCTGAAACTCGCAAAAATACCATCAATGAACAAGTCTCCCAAACTACATAGTCCTTTGTTTTTTAAGGTGGAGAATGATGGGTTGATCTTTGCTGGAATGAACAGGTGATTATTACAAATGGGAGTTGCTAGGGAAGGGTGAGCCACTCAAAGTGGTGTCTTATTTGTGTCCAAATTTTTAGTGTTCCCACAATGACCGGATTAGAGGTAAACCTTGACGGGGAGAGGGGCAAGGTACTGCATGTTAAAGCCAGCAGCGATGAGGAGCAGGAGGCTGATTCAGGGAAAGTAAACCAAGACATTATCTTATGTACGTTGGCTGCCCAATAATAGCCGATTAAACTGGGTAGACCTAGTCCCCCAGCCGATCTGTCTGTCCCTACAAAGCAGCGCATGACATGCCCTTGGCCGTTTATCAGCCCAGATGAATGATAAAATGATGTTATTTATAGCTGTGAAAAAAGATTTGGGAAGAAAAACAGGCAGACATTGAAACACACAAGTATCGTGGTAACACATTCATTTTTATAATTTATATCCTACCGGCTGGGGACAGTGGCAGGAAATTCCATCTTTGTAAATCAGACTTAACCGTTGTTGTTGTAAGATTTTGCTCTCACATTGTGCGCAAAGATCGTGTAATTGTAATGCCAAGATATTTAAATCCTGTGTTGGCTGTCTTTAAGGGTATAGTCGATGGCAGTATGTCTGTGGCCAATTGGTTGATTGGTAAATATTTGCTTTTAGAGATGTTTAGCTTGTATCCAGATAGATGACCAAAAGAATTTAATTATGTCAGGATGCGTGGGATGCTTGACAAAGGATCACTTACATAGAGAAGCAGATCCGCATCCGCATATAACGAGACCTGGTGTTTTATGCCCCATCTTTCAATACCCCCAAGTCCCTCCTCCACTTTTAGAGCCGCTGACTGATAATGGTTTGATTGCTAGCACAAATAAAAACGGAGATAGCGGGCACCCCTGTTGTGTTTCCCGAAAGAGTGGGAATGGAGCCGAGCGTTGGTTATTTCTACACACTGAAGCACAGGGGGAGGAGTAGAGTAATCTGACCCAATGAAATGAAGTTAGTATTGAAACCAAACTGTCTCAGGGAAAAGAAGAGAAAGTCCCACTCTGCCCTGTCAAAAGCCTTTTCGGCATCAAGAGATATTATGACTTCTGGGACATTGGAGGAAGATGGAGAGAGAATGACGTCAAGAAGCTTTTTTATATTAGAATATGTGCTTAGGGTGTCTTCCCCTTATAAATCCTGTCTGGTCCTCTGAAATGATCAGGGGCATGACAGACTCCAATCGCCGAGCTAGTAGTTTTGCAAGTATTTTAACATCTACCGGTAGGAGTGATATTGGACGGTAAGATGTGCAGTTCAGTGGGTTCTTACCCTTCTTAAAGATTAGAGAGATGGACGCTTGCATGAGTGTGGGTGGCAGGGTGCCCTGTCTAAATGAGTAATTGAACATGTCGAGTAACAACGGAGCTAACTGATCTGAACATTTTTTATAGAACCCCACCTGGGTATCCGTCGGGCCCTGGGGATTTACCACTACTCATTAACTGTATCGCTTCTTTAATTTCTGAGAGAGTAAAGGCAGCTTCTATTCTTAGATTGTCCTGGGGTGAGACCTTAGGTAAGTCCAATTTTCAAAAAAGTTGTTCAGTTGGTTTTTCGTTTGTAAGGGACTATGAGGCAGAGAGTTGGGACAAGAATGACCTAAAGGTGTTATTTATTTTATTCCGGGTCAGAGGTTATTAGGCCTGATTCATCTGTTATCAGAGTAATTTGATTCAATGTCGTTTTTGCCTCCATGAGATGTATAAGATGTGAATCAAATAATTTCACCCCGTATGTAAGCTTTGAGAGTGTCCCATAGTATAGACGGGGAGATTACATCATTTTTATTAGTTTCACAGAAAAAAGTTATCGATTCAGAAACATGCTTACAAAAGTTGGTATTTGCCAGCAAGAGAGGATTCAGCCTCCAATGTCTGAATCCCGTTGTCTGAGACCTAACAAGAAATCAGCTCCTCCTGTGAGGGAGCTAGGTTAGCATGACTTACGTTAGCCGCAGGTGAAATAACTGTTAGGCGAATCGGGCCTCGGGGTCTGTTGATATTTGGCCGCAAAGGTGGTGGCTTCTTCGGGAGATACAAATCTCTTCTTCGCTCCGCTCTCCAGAGAAATCTGCAAGCGGGCCGGGAAAAGAAGCACTGGCCGAAGAGTGAGGTTGTAGAGCTCGGCCATCACTGCTCGGTACTTAGATTGTTTCTCTGCGACTTCTGGCGTGTAGTCCTCAAAGATCTGGACTGGTGACCCCTGGTACTGAAGTTTTCCCTCGTCTCTTACGAGCCTCCCGAATAATCAGCTCCTTGGTCTGATAGCGATGAAGGCGAAGTATTACCTATCTGGGCCGTGAGCCGGGTTGTGGTTTTGCGGTGAGCGCTCTGTGCGCTCGGTCCAATTCGAGAGGGGACTGAGGAATCTGGTCACCTAATACTTCAGCCAGGAGTTTGGCAAAGAAGCTCATGGGCCTGGGTCCCTCGACCGATTTTAGGATGCTGATTATCCTGATGTTGTTTCTGCGGCTGCGGCTCTCGAGATCAATAGCCCTCACTGTTAGCTTGGTGATGCTATTTTCTAATGCTACACACCTCTCCTCCAGTGCTTGAATCCGTTGAGCTTGCAGCTCAGTGTGGGATTCTAGTGAGTCCAGTCGCTGACCATGCCGTTATCGTTGACTGAATTTTATCGAGTCTCAGTTCCAGAGCAGCCAATGTTGTTTTGTAGTCGACTACCATGCTAGCTCTGCGGTCTTCTAGCATGCTAGCTATACTAGCTAGCGATGTGCTGTTGCCCGTCAGAGAGGCGTCTGCTTCAGACTTTTTAGACGTTCTTATTGCTTTCGACATTTCTCCATGGTATTCAGGGTTCTAATGTTAGTTCTTCCACCTTCAGTCAGTTGGGGTTTTGAGGAAAAGGGGAGTTTTAAGAGTTATCGCTGCGGGAGCATGAGACAACGCTGCTTTCACATGCTCACCCAAGCCGAAGTCCACTGAGTTCATGTAATGGTCCTTTAAATGAATTCCAAGCTGTCCTGTGAGCTTAGATCTTTACATTATGAAGCTTATGAATGTGGTCAAGTCATATTTAGGCAGAAAACACCTTTCATTAACTGTATTTGGCCTTCAATCAATTTTTAGCAGGTGAAAAAGCCCATTTTGTGTTGTAATGATCCTTTAAAAGAATTCCAAGTTGTCCTGTGAGCTCTAGTGTTTATATAATGAAGCTTATAAATGAGATGAGATCAAGTCATATTTAGGCAGAAATCACCTTTGAGTAACTATACTATGCCTTCAATTAGTTCTTGACAGGTGAAAACTAATTGAAAACTGCAAAACACATCCAAACATGGGAAGCAAATACTATGAAAGGCCCAGATCAGATAAAAGACAATGCAGTCACGAGGATCGTTGCAAAAGTCATAGTCATATCTTTATTGAAAACCCATCAATAGCCTAAATCATATTCATTACAGTCTAATTTCCAAAGACAGGGCTACACAAAGTCATCAGTCTATGACGTAATTGCCATTACGCGATAAACGTTAAACTTTCAAAACTATATTCAGGCCTACGTTATAACGCAGTTGTGTGTATCTGCATATTATGACCATTTAATCCAGAGAAAAGCAGACGGTTTTGCACTACCGCTCAACGGGCTGCTGTGCGCGCTCCCGTGGCCAGAAGTCAGATTCTGGCAAACAATCACTTTTTGCCACGACACCGGCCAAAATCCATGACTTTTCGCAAACGTTACGGGCACGGAAAAGAGGTAAAATAATATTAGTGCAGAAAAATTCCTTCAGTTCCAACAGGTACTCGCACCGCTGTCGGTGCTCGGGCCCTAAATAAATCAGAAGAATGTTTGCACACAGACAAAAGTATTCTAAAATAAGAGTCCTTTCAAAATAAGAGTCCATTAAAACATATGAATTTACTGAGCAGTGTCAATAGTGTGTGGCACACTCAAAATTTCTTTAGAAATGTTCTAGTTCACATATTGTTATGTGTAAAGCCATTGTATATTACACAGTTATACTTCTCAGTAAGTTATGTGAGTATGTACTTATGTAATGTTTTCATACCATCACATTTATTTTTACCGGTATATGTGAAGCGAGAGCGCGCGCGTGTGCGTGCAAGCGAGAGACAGGGAGGAGACACCGGGCGTGTACGGTAAAAACTGAAACAGGCTGGTTAGAAATGAAAAGTGGAAATTCACAGAATACAGGATATGTCCAGGATCCGAAACCAGTAAAATTTTTATCCACACGCCCAAACACATTTTTGCTCGCAAAATAAATGTTTTGTCTGTCGCCAATTCAAACTCCCGTTGACGGGCACTACACTAATGAGCCACGAACGAGCCGGTGCTGTCAAGTGGGAAGAACAGAGGCGTCACTAGGTTTTAAGGACGGGGGGGCTTAGTCCCAAGGAGATGCACAGGATGTAAGCAAACGTAGCGCGTGAGCACAACATTTGCAAACAGCTAGTAAAGACTGAGAAATGATTCATTAGTATTAGTCATTTATTAGTATTTATTATTAGTATTTTTTTTTAATACAGTACAACAACAAACAAAGGTTTTCACAGTAGCAGTATGTTTACAGCATTAAAAAAAAATATGGCTACAATTGCAAGTTACTTGCTGGGTGGAAGCATCAAAGAATGTCGTCTGTTTTTAAGGGTGGCAAATCGGTCTATCACTTTGTTGTGACTCAGATGCTGAAGCTCAGCTTTTTCAATTGACATGACTGCAAGACTGTGAAGTGTTTTCTGACCCATTGTTTGACACAGCCAGGAGTGCAGCCGACGCAGTGCACTAAAGGACCTTTCACATGAGCAGCTGCTTACAGGCACTGTTAGGGCAACTTGGATGGTTGCCTTCAGAGAAGGAAACATGTCCGAATCAAGAAGGTTGTGCACAGACAATATATCTTCAGGTGAAAATCCAGTCTCTGTTTTCCGGGCAAGAAAGTTTCTGGTCACCAGAACCTCCTCTGTTTTCAGGTCAATGCTGTAGTGTTTTGCAAGTTCATTCAAATGTGATTCACACAAGAAGGTCTCACATTTAGGACTGCATGCCTGGATGCCTTTTAGTAGCCCTGCATCTACACTGCAAAATCTTTGCTCAAGCTCGCCAATCATCCTATCCACACAAGGGAAAAATAACTCTCTTTTGAATGCGTCTGAGTTGTTCAGTTCAGTGCGTGAACCTGCAGTTGCCTCCAGCACAAAATCCTCCATTCTCCTCTGTTTATGCCTTGTCTTGACACCTGGTTCTGGGATGCTGTGGGTGTGGCACAGGGCTTTGATTCTCTCATATAGCTCCGTGGCAAATGCATCTGTGCGTTTGCCCTCAAGTGTGTCACACACTGCTTGTTTGCAGATCAAAGCTTCTGCCAGGTCTAAAGTCTCTTTCTGAAGGAGCTTGTAGAGTCCTTTGGTTACAGACAGAAGTGACTGAAACATCAGTAGTGCGTAGACTGCTGAGAACTTATAGAGCTTTGCTCTGAGACCAACAGCTACAGGGGATCAAATGGCAGAAAGGCACTCCAAAATGGCAGGCAATGTCTCAAGAACTGCATTGATGCACAAGCTCAGTTGTTGTCAACCCAAGCCTTGTCTGAGCCTCCATGAACATATGATGATTCACCGGGGAGGTGCTGAAGAAAGAGTACACAGACTCCAACAAGCTGAAAAGTTCCACAGCCTCTGGAATGGCCTTGCAAGTATGACACAACACCAGGTTAAGTTCATGAGCATAACAATGCACATAAATAGCTTCAGGATGGAGCCTTCTAAAATGTGCTTGTACACCTCCAGTGGGCCCACTGTTTTTTTGTATGTATGTATTTGTTATTTTGTAGCCTTTGCAACGTTTGCCCAGCAGCCCAGAATGGACTTGCGGCCCATTTGCCTCCATTTGGAATAGGCTTTGGGTTGCACTGGCTAATATCGGTTAATATTTGCCTCTTAATGCTACACAGAGCAGGCTGTGTTCACACAGCAGAGTTGTCTGCCATGGTGGCCTGTCAAGAATAAATGAATGTAATTGTTTTAATCAAATTAGCAGAATATGAAATACCTTTTTGTATGATTACTGAAACATTACGTATGAGTTAAGACACTGAGGCAAGAACACTGGGTTACATCGCAAGAAATGTGCTGGCTTATGTGCACAGCTAAAAACCTATGTATCTCTGCCTTTAACCCTTAAAAAATACCCATCCTGTTAAAGGGGGTCGCTTGTATTATTGGTGCTGAATTCACCCGGCTGCCTTTGCAATTCCTCTTGCGGACATTATGGAGGCGCTCCTCCAGGTACCCCTTTGCTGGTTTGTGGGCCCTCCCTGGGGTGAACCATGCATCCTAAAGAAGACAAAGTAAACAGATAACACAGGCCCACACACACACCATTAAATGACCAGCAGCAATACTGAAATAAACAGTTATACCAGTAGGATTCACAATAGAATGTTTTTAACATATTTTCAGATTCCACCTGGTGAACCTATTTGCAAAATACATCTTCAAAGAGGCACAGTAATGTACA
>NC_040022.1:27678787-27690624 GCF_000972845.2 Larimichthys crocea | reverse complement strand
GGTGTCAGTTAGCTCAGTTGGTAGAGCATCCGCCATGTACAAAGGCTCAGCTCTCTCTCTCCAGACATTCCTGTCACTCTTCAGCTGTCTCTGTCAAAATAAAGCTTAAAAAAGTATTTAAAAAAATGTCTTTAAAATAATAATAATAATAATAATAATGTGGTTATATCATGATCTGGGGCATTATCAGAATCACTTTTATTGGCCTGGTATGTGTACACATACAAGCAATTTGACTCTAATTCACATTGCTGTCAATGGATATAAACATATATATGCACAAATACAGCTAAACACAAAGACCAGCATGACAAGGCAAACAGAATAAAAAAATATATAAATATGCATATCTATATATCTGTATGAACAATTACATGTGTAGACAGTAAGGGACAAGGATACTGAATTAAGTATGATACATGTGCATGAAGAAGGTTGATGTGACAGTATAAACAGTACATGCAGCATGTGTAGATTGTGTATGAGTCACAGTTTTTACATGTTTTAAAGAAGAAAACTGTATTTAAACAATGAGAATAAATACTTTACAGGTATAGTGGATGGTTGATGTCTGTTTGAGCTCTGTTACGCCTCCCAGAGGGAAGAAGTTGAAAAAGGTTGTGTCCAGGGTGTGATGGATCTGCAGCGATGTTTCCTGCCCATTTCTTGACTCCGGACATGTATAAATCTTCAATGGTGGGCGGGTTGGCACCAGTGATTTTCTCTGCAGTCCTGACTGTCCGTTCTAGTCTGTTTTTGTCCACTTTGGTGGCAGACCCAAACCAGACAGTGATCGATGAACAAAGAACAGACTGAATAATGGTGGTGTAGGACTGAATCAGCAGCTCCTTAGGCAGGTTAAGCCTCCTGAGCTGGCACAGGAAGTGGATTTTCTTCATGATGACCATGTCTGTGTTGGACTTCCACTTTAGGTCCTTGGAGACTGTGGATCTTAGAAAGCTGAATGTTTCCACAGCAGACACAGTGTTGTTGATTATGGGCTCCAGTGTCAGGTCCACTGTCATCTCTACATGTTTGAGCATGTTCATCTCCAGGACCAGCCATTCAGCCTCCCATCTCCTGTGGACTTGTTACCATCCTGGATGAGGTCAGTGACTGTTGTGTTGTCTGCAAACAAGTTTAATAGATGGGTCTCATAATTTGCAGTCATTTGTGCTGAAAATAAAGATAAATATCACGTTAATAGCTCATCATCAGTTTGGTGTTTTCTGTCCATTTCAGCTGACTGGATGGATTAACCGGTTGAGGAGGCCTTATGAGAATTTCAGATTGATTTGCATAGCTTTGGCTACAATTTCTGTTTAAGTAAGAATAATACGATATTCATGAAAGTAGTTTCTGAGATCTGGAAACACAATTACTTTGCTAGAACAAAGAAGTCCAATGATGCTTGAACACAGATGAACAAGTTGATAGTTTCAGCCAGTTGAATAAATCCCTTTATGTTAAAAAAACAAAAAACAAAATATATGTAGATCTGAAATAGTAGAAATAATCTCAGGACAACTGTGCACACAGATACATATGGCGAGTCTGTAAACTGTGATTGAATGTTCACAATCTCATATCTTTCTGTTATGGATAAAGCTAGAGGCAGGTAGTGTTTTTTCAGTGTAGAAAAATAAGGGACACAGCAGCCGCAGGAGATTTGACAATCTAGTTGCATGTGTTGCTTTGTTTTTCTCTCGAGTCAGGATTGGGTTGCCTTTTGGCTTGTCACAGACATTTGAACTTCTGTGTGGTTATTGTGTTGGCCTGACTGTAGATGTTGATGATATGGTCCCTGTTGGGTTTGGATAGGGTAAGTGTGTTGATCTGTGTGTGTGCATGGCTTTGGTTTGAATAGGTTTGTGGGTTGTTTTTTTTCTGACCTGAGGCTTGCTGGTGCAGAATTCTGGTCATTATTATGATTTTTTAAGACTATATTTTTTGGCCTTTCATGCCTTTATTGATAGTAGAGCTGAAGATAGACAGGAAGCAGAGAGAGGAGGAGTGACACGCAGTAAATTAGCCGTCCGATGCGGGATTCGAACCAGGGCCAGCTGCAGCAAGGACTATAGCCTCCACACACGGGGCGGCCGCTTAGCCCACTACACTACCGACCGCCCCGAGGCTAGTCATTATTTATTATTTATGCTGGTAATGGCGTTCCCCTTTACGTTTTTTGAGCTGACCTTGTATTGTGCTGTGGCAAATGTGACTCTACCCTCATATGGGAACATATGTAGTTTACCAGTCACTCTCCTGATCCTGTGGTCTTTAGTATGTAAATACTAAGAGCATTTGAGTTAGCCAGGGGATCTTTAAGTAGCTTTAAACAGGGCTGAGGAGCATGAGAAAACTTCACTATATCTAGTTGGGTCTGTTTGAGTATACATTTTGATTTGGTTGGCAAGTGAAACTTTAGTTGCTGCTACATTCAAGGAGGCTTTGGATAACTGCACAATAGAACAGTTTCTTGAAACTGCTGAGCATTATTCAGTGGTTTTGGAGGACAAATGTCTCAAAGAAAATATTAAAGTGGCTTTAAAAAAGAAAACTGGTTGAAATAGGTGTTATGATCAAGTTTTGAGGAGCAAAAGATGTTTCTCTTGTTAAAATGGAGCATGAGAGATGTAAACTTGAACTGGAAGTTAGAAAGAAAATTGAGGAGAGGCTCTGAAGGATGATTTAAAAGCAGAGGAAAAAGGTGAGTTATATCTGGAGGGATGTCGTCTTTCTCTGGGTAAAGATGGCAAAGGGGATTAGGGCGGGGAAGTCTAGGTCTGGGGTGCATCCCTTTGATATTTATCATTTGCAGTTTTTGCCACAGTTTAATAGGACTCAGAACGAGATGCCTTTTTTTCCTGTTGTGTGTTGCCAAGGCAAGGAACTGGCCTGATGTGGATTGTACTCTGATGCCGGCTGATGACATGATGACATGTATGATTTGTTTACTTTGGAACAGTTTAAAATGTGTGTTACCTGGTCAAATGATGACATACATCAATTACTGTGGCTGATGCTGCTGTGTCAGTGGTTCCGTATCCAATGGCTTTGGATGGAGAGGAAATAACTCTGCCACTGTTTCACTTGACTGATGGATCATTGGGAAACTGGTTTGGTTGACTCTACAGGATGAGGTAACTTTGACAACAGTGAAAGCTGCATCTACTGTCACGAGGAAAAGGCAATCGAACGGCTAGTTGTCCCGTGTTATAGATGACAAATAAGGGAGTGAAACCTAATTCCACTCTGTGTGGTTTGTCCTTGCACTGCTCAGATGTGGTCTACTGCTGAATGTTGTTTCAGGTCAGACAGTCTCTTCCACACATTTTGATTTAATACTTCTCCATTCTGTCTCATGAAACATTTTCATGTTGATTTTATTATTTCTCATGTCATTACAAACATGCAGAAACATCGTGTGCATGCATTTAAAGGGAAGAACAAAGCAGCAGCTGGAGTCAGTCATGAGGCTGCTATGCTACCTCTGTCCAAAACCACATCTGTCTGTGCAGAATAAAAAGATGCATTCTGCAGTAAATGTTAATATTTAGTATTTAACAAAATGCCCAACTATTCCTTTAACTCCACATCCTCCATTGTCTCTTTGCTCTGTGTTCTGATGGAGTTTATTTCCCCAATAAAGTAACAAATAGATTAGCACAAACCAGTTAACACATAGAAGTTTCTGTTGTGGCCCTCAGGGTTTGGGCCTTTGCTTGGTTGGTATTTCAACCTTGGTGAGCTGCACACTCTCAGTGTCTCAGTGATGAGGTGAAGCAAAAACGAGGAATAGCAGACAAGTGGTTTGAGACACAACACCGACACTGAGATGTCTTGTATTTGAGAGGTGGTACTTGGCAGCACAGTGGGATTCAAAAGGCCGTGTCCTTGCTGAACAATGGGAGTGGAATATTGAGTTTGGCCTCATTACAAATTCAACCTCTTTTTTTTTTTTTACTACTATAGATAATGCTCATTGATCTGTGAAATTATGAGCTACCATTAGAAAGGCCAGGCACATAATTCAAACTGCCTGAACTCTCAATCACTCAGCCGAAAACCTGAAGCCCAAATGGTAATTTACATCACAATGTACCACATTGATTTAGATGGAGAGGTGTGTTAAGAGATTCTTAACAACTGCGGACGCCCTCGGGTCTATAATAGGTATTATGATTAAAAATGCAGAGGAAGTTTGATCTCACTAGACCGAAAATATTTGAATGCATCGATCTTTTAGAATTGAATCTTAAATGTTTATTGTCTGACGAAACTGATCAAAGCAGGACTTCTGGTATTTATAATGCACGGCACATACGAGCGCGCTGGGAATATGAGGTGTATAGTGCGCCAACAGAATTCAATGAAAGATATTCATCACCCGTTGACTTTAAGAACAGATTGTATCATAGTGCCTGAATACCTGTCTCTGCTCTGAGAGCACATGAGAGTAGAATGATAAAAAGTGAATCTTACAGAAAAGAAAGAAAATCAGTGAGGAATGGCGATTCTGTGAAAGTTTTGTCGATGAAGTGTTGTAACTTCAAAAAATGTACGTTTGAGATGCGGCATAATGAAATGGGTTGAAAAGTCGAGTGAGATTGGCAGCCGTCCTCTCTCCAGCCCGGGCTGCACTGCGTCAGGTGCCAAACGGATTCCTGAAGTCTCCTTGAACCTCGGCCGACTCACTTATATCCTGATAAGTGCCGAGATTGATCCTGAGTTCATTTCCTCGCAGTTGCCACCCTTCCAGCGATCCCCATAATTGCTGCAGGGGTACAATATTATATTTGGACAACATCCAGTCAGGCCACTTGAGATATCTACCATGCCTTGCATTTTTAATGTGACCCCTGTAGGATTTATGTCGAGTCCTTGCATTAAGCCTGTTCGCTTTTATCGACGCACAAATTGAAAACATTGATTAGGGATTGAGGTCAAAGGGGATGACAAATAGCTTTTTTCCTAAACACCTCATCACTCCACACTAATAATGTTTTTCACCCTCATCATTAGCAAGCTAGAGGATGAAAATCAATACAGTCCGCATTCACATGTTCAGCCTGTTGTTGACGTTAAGCATGCAGACACAGCTAAACAACAATTTATAAGATCATTTTATTGAGTTTTCTTTGTTGTCAACACGGGAATTCATCCTCATAATAAAAAAACATCTCAAAGAAACATTGCCGGTTGGTTCTGGTGCAATAAAATGTTGGAAGGGTACCTGGTGTTACAATATTTGGGTCACAATAAGAACTTATTGCTCAGTTTGTGCAGCCTGTGCAGACGGTCCTATGATGAATGAAAGTCAGCTGAATTGTGGCAGACTGCCAGAATGAATAGGAGTGCAAATACCATTAGAGTTAGTAGAAGCAAAGCATGCCTGCTCCAATAAATGCTTAAAATATAGAAGTGTAATCCGTGAGGTAGCTTTTACTCAAGACTCATACTTGACAAAAGAAAGAACCAAAATAACTGCAGGATAGATAGATTGTGGTGTGTGATGACTGGTGTATTGATTATCACATTTATTATCCCAGTTTAGCATGTTAGCGTGTAAGCCCTTGGTAATTATCATTAAACACTGAGTGCAATTAAAACAGATGTGAATGTTATTCGTTTTGCAGATATCTGGTCAAAAACCACAGTATTGGAGAAATAAGAATTTAATGGTGCTGAAGGGATTGCCAGAGTTAGAGTTCAGCTCGAGGGGACATGAATGTTTAGACCAGATTTCATAGTAATCCATCAAAGAGTTGTCGGGATGTTTCACTTAAAACCATAACTTTAGGTTTGCCCTACTACAGTCATGGCACCTGGGGAGCACAAATGTCCATGTCAAATTTTGGTAAGAAATTTTGTGGAGATATCTTGTAGGATATCATATAGGATAATTAAAACTCTGACCTTCTGATGGCTCAAGAGGAAAAGCCTGGTGTTTTTACAGAGGGAGACATTAATGTCTTTTCAAAATTTCATGGCAATCCATCCAGTAGTTCGGATATTTTAGTCTGGCCCAAAGTGGACCAACTATTAACAGCAGAAAGTATACAGCAGTTATATTTTTGTTGCCCTGAATACTTTGTATGAGTGATCAGTGGCTTGTAAATGTTGATTAATGTAATTTGGATGGGGAGGTCTATCATCTAAATGTGTAAAAATAACAAAATGAGTCTTCTTCCTACATATTTCATTAATTGCCCAGCTTCAGAGAAACGTGCAGATTGAATCTTTTGAAAAAAAGATAAACCTAAATTAGATCTGTCTTCTTAGATCTGCGAGGCATTCCAAATATCTCCTCTGCTTGCTTCGCAGTAATACGATGCAATTGATTTCTCCTCTGTCTTGTTAGATTAGGTGGATAATTGAATTGGTTTAAAACAGACATACCTCAATATCTCTGTCACTGAGATGTGAAATTAATTACATTAGCGGTGAGCAGACGGAGTTGCACATAGTAGCCAATATTTGTGTCTCTATGTCCTGCTGTGTATTTATCCGAGTTTTTATGGACCTCCGTAGAATTTAATTTGCCAAAAAATCTCAAGGTGACGACTCACTTAGGGTAATGCATCTCTCCTGTTGAGCTGGACAGATCACTGTGAATGGCTTGTCAGGTAGCCACACCCTGAAGCATAATCGGCTTTATTGTCTATTTTACTCTAAATGGAACCATAATTTACAAAATGAACATCATGCTGTGTGGGAAAAGACTTGAAACTCGCTATTAAGAACAGGAGCTCGCAAGGAAGCTGTTTACTGAGGCAATAAATCAAGTGAGAACTCCTTTTCTCATAGACATACATACAATCTGTCTTTGGTTGTTGCAGCCAAGTACACTCCCAGTTAGAGAGAGAGGGAGATGGGGAATGACATGCAGGAAAGAGCCACAGGTCGGATTCGAACCCTGGGCTGCCACGGCAAGGACTGAGCCTTTGTACATGTGGTGGATGCTCTACCAACTGAGCTAAGCAACACCCTGATATAAAACATGTTTTTAATCCTTCAATTTGAAATGTCATAGATAGTGCAGCATTAAAAACAATGAGTAAACATCCACAACAAATATTCTGTTGTGTTTTTGTGTGTTTTCAGTCTCTTGTGAACAAAACTTTGACTACCACTTGATCATGGTCAGGTTGGGGTTTCGGGAGAGCCTGACGGCAGCCAGACAAGGTGCACGGTCCATTGATCAACCCTGAGCTACCAGTGCAGCAACAGCCATGGGGTCTTCAAAATCACACACACCATCCTTTAAATTTTAAATATCACACAGTTGTGTTTTCAAAAAAGTGGACTCTCTACTCTCTCAGGGTTCGGTCTATTGATGGGTGAGGTTTTATGGGGTTATACCAAACCTACCTGTTTAGAAAGGACAGGACTTGCACAACTGTGAGAAGCTGCTCATTATTAAAATATGAACATAAGTAGTTGTACAAGTCAAAAAAAGGTTTGAAAGAAATGACTCGATGGCATTGGGAAGGCATGATCTGTTTTAATAAATCCTTAAAGCAGAGCACAGCTTCCCTCATATTCCTGTAATCCACGATATTTGATGTTACCCAAATAACACCACTCATTTCTGAGCTGCACGTTGTTTTCATAATCAGACGAGTTTTGTCAAATATTTGTGGCATTAGCTCCAAAAACAAAATGCACCAGTAGATAAGGCAATAAATCCTCCCAGATTTTCTCACAGCCACCTGTTTCCTTCAATTCATGCTCTGCAGAGCAGCTTCGGGCTTTGTAGTTAACATCACAACAAAGTCATGCATTCACTCTCTGCAAATATCTTCTGAATATAGCCAATATGTAAAGCAAACACTAATTGGACTGTCCTATGCCAATTTAAAGGAATACATGAATGCATAAAAAAGTCACTAATATAGTGAGGTGTCTAAACTTTGCTCTGTCCACAGACAGTGCCCTTCACTCGGTTTGACTCTACCAATGTCATCATTAATAATACACAGACTGAATCATCCCGGGCTGCTCTTCATTAATATTTGATGCAGATTTTTAGCAGCACTGGGCTTTCCCCCCTAACCTTTCACTTCTTTGCAGCAAGCATCAATTACTGCAGATGAAAGGAATGGACATGGATGTCTCATTAATTTGTCTTCATGTGGTGTCTGTCGCACAGACGTGACGCAGATGTCGATTTTACCTGGCAGGAAAGAGGCTTCGCGTGTCAGTCATTGGTCAAACGGTTGTAGGTTAAATCTCCTGTTATGACAGCCGTCCTCTGATCAAGGGAACGTAACCTCAGACACATGAAACCACTCGGGGATGGAAAGTAAAACCATCTCTCAGCTGCTGAAATAGATATTTAACTCATAAATTCTGTTTAGATTACTAATTTGATTAGAGATTTATATTGTATACTTTGATAAGAGTTATGTGGTTGTGTGAGGTTCAGACAGAGATTATAACATTACATTAAAAATAAAATATAGCCATACTCTCAGATTTTCTTGCAGCGTAATAACATTAAGTAACGCTGCAGAGAAATCTGAGTGTTCAGCTCTTTTTTTTTTTTGTTGCTTTTACATCATTAAATGAATTTCATGTATTTATGACAAAACTGACCTAAATACTGTATATCTGACGGCTCTAAAATCCTGCTGGGTCACGCCATAACCCAACCCTGTTGGTCTAAAACAACCCAGCGTTGGCCAGGTCCAACTTTGACCAGCGTTGGGTTACCCAAATAGGGTTATTTTCAACCCAGCAGTTTTAAGAGAGTCATTTTCTCATTGCAATGATAGATCCCTTGAAGGTCCTTGGAGTTGGCAAATTTCCTTTTGGGTTCATTGACTGTGCAGGAAAATAGTGATACACTCAAATTAAGTGATTAGCCTCACACACATGCAGATCATTTGATTAATTGATTGATTAGTTGGGCTAATTGTTTAATTAGGTGATTGATTTTGAGTAATTGATAGTTTGATTGACTTGATTAGTTTCAATTGATTGATTAATTGATTAATTTAGTTGATTGATTGGTTGTTTAATTAGTTCACTGAAAAAGTAACCTGAGCAGCTAAGATGCCAAAAAAAGAATAGTGAAACCGCAAAAGTAATCACGCCTCTTGATATAGTTCAAAAGAATATCCATATAAAAAGAGGTCTCACGAATCTCAACAAAATGGTCCCGCCGTTGGCCAGGGATTGATCAACTCTGGCCAGTGGAAGGAACCTTTAATCCCGGTGTAATTAAAAAACTACAAGTGCTTGTATCAACATATAAAGCAGAACAGAAAAGAGGAAGAAAGGGAGAGAAGCGTAAAGAAAAGAGGCGCACAGAACTGGTGATGCTCCAGCTGTTTATGTGGAGCATTTTTCAGTGTTCCGCTTGGCATAGAAAGTCAGGGTTTGTTTGGGTTCACCTACAATTGAAAATTCTATGAGTATGAGAGATTGCCACAAGGGTTCAAACATAGCCCACACATTTTTAACAAAGTGCTGAAGGATGATTCGGTAGGAATAGATCAAATACTAAAAAGTACCGTTATTCAATATATGGATGATATTATCATTTGTTCACCAGATGAAGAAACATGCCACAAGGACTCAATTAAACTGTTGCAGATTTTGACCGAGAAGGGTCATAAGGCTTCCCGGAAGAAGCTGCAGTACTGTAGGGAGAAGGTAGTGTATTTGGGTCAAACAATAACGCAGGGACACAGGAGCATATCAGGTAATCAGCTTAAGGCTATTCGTAAGGCTCCAAGCTGAACAGTTAGAGAGATGATGACATTTCTTTGTATTGCTGGATATTCCTCAGCATGGATAGAGGACTATGCTAGCCTAACAGGGCCTTTGAGAGCCATGATTAAACATACAGGTAATGCTAAACTTCATTGTAATCTTTCCTGGACACAAGAAGACCTTTTGGCTTTTGAAACAGTCAAGCAAAGGTTACAGGAGGCTCCAGCATTGGCACTTCCGGACTACTCTAAGAATTTTTTGTTGTATGTGTCCACCTCAATGGGAGGTAAATATGCGTGTGCAGTGCTTTGTCAGCCAACAGGCACAGGGACAAGTCCTCAACCTGTTTCCTATTACTCTACTGCTATTCAGAAGTAGAAATGGGGTTGCCACTGTGTTATAGAGCAATGGTTGGAGTCCTCTTTAATGTATGATAAGGCATCATCTTTACAATGGGGTATCCGGTGACTATTCTTACTCACTAGTCTCAGGAATTTTTGAATTATGGTAAATATACATTGACCATGCCGAGGCTTAGAGACTATCATAGGCTTCTAGAGCAAGAAGATGTTACTTTAGCAAGGTGTGCCACAGTGAACCCGGCTGAAACGTTGCCACGCTCAAATAATGAAGCTGTTGCATGCTATGATGAAACCTAAGGAGATAGCAATAGCGAAATGTGCAGCCCATAGAGCAGATATGTCCAGAGTTTACGCAAGGCAACAAAGCAGCTGATGAGGCCGCAAAGGCAGTCACAGGAGCAGACAGAGTGGGTAAAGTTTTGTTTGGTCACACTGAGGTCGATTGGAGGATAGAATCACGCTTAGGGATGTGATTTTAATGCAGGATGCTACCCCTGAAATTTATAAACAGTTGTGGAGAGACCGGGGTGCCACCCAGGATTCTACGGTCTTTGGAGGTATCATGAGGGGCTGATAGTAGCTCCTCCAGATCTGGCAGGATTAATGATTCAAGAGGCACATGGGTTAGCCCATGTTGCAAGGGGGGAAGTTAAGAGAACGATTATAAAGGAGTATGGATTTTGGGCACCATGTTTGCTTGAACAGATTGATTATGTCATAGGCAGGTGTGCAATCTGTTTGAAAAATAATGTCCGAAGGGGGGTGAAGGTTCCACCCGGTCACATTCTGACGCCAAGGGGTTGTTGTGGACCAATTTTCAAGATGGCCTGAAGCTTGTCCAATCAAGCAGAGGGATGCTCAGTCATTTGCCAAGTTTTTTGCCAAAGTTTTTATGAAGAGAGGTTATAAAGCAGGTGGGGCTTCCAGTTTGGATATCCTCAGATAATGGAAAAGAGTTCGCTGACAAGACAGTAAAAATTTATTTTGTAAATTTGGGAATTAAATAACATCTTGGTGGCAGTGTATCATCCACGGGCCAAGGAACGTGTGAAAAAATGAATGGGGTCATGAAAATCTAATTATAAATCATTTTTAAATTGGGTAGTTGTTAGAAGGCTAAAAGAATGTCACATGTCCCAGCATCAGTAGTCTTACTACACTGTACTCATCTTACTACACTGTACTCATGATGAATCAAATGTTTTATTTTACTGGAACAGGGACTGCCCCTGTCCAGTCACATGTCATGTAAACTTCTATAAATAAAGGAACAAGGAACTGCTCGTGCCTTCTGCTATCTGTAGCTTAGAGATGTTGCAGTGGCAGGGTGCCCTTGTACAAAGTAAAGCTCTCGTGTCTGACTCTCATTTGTTCTGGTCTCTCACAGGTGTCGAGTAAGTTGGTAAACTCCTCACATAATTCTTGGTCCTTCGAGCCGGATGGTTGATCAGGGAACCTGACGAGGAGCTCTCCGACCTGCAGACCGTCGACGGCCAGTCACCAGGTGACTGATAAGTCCCGGACCGTGAATTCGGATTCGGGCCAGGGTTAGAACCGGATCTCCGGGGGTCCCTGTTCAATCATCCGAACTACAGAGAGTCCAGAGGTGAGTATCAGACACATAAAGGGAGTGATTGGTGTTAAGACTTTGACCGTAACAGAAAGTCAATTGGCCAAAATCGGTAGAGATCGAGATACTGAATCTCCCGTGAATCCAGTTAGTGATTCAGAAGGGTGAACGTATGGACCCTT
>NC_040022.1:27577542-27678777 GCF_000972845.2 Larimichthys crocea | reverse complement strand
TGGGTTGAGACTGTTTACCCAAAAATGGGTTAAAAATGACTCTGCTGTCAGGTTAATGTTACCCAATAAATGGGCTAAAATAGAACCATGTTGTTGGGTTATATTAACTAATAAATGGGCTAAAACGCAGTCATGTTGTTGGGTTAATGTTACCAAAATGTTGGTTTAAGAGCAAAATCAGCATTACTTAATGAACATTAACCTTAGTATTATACAATGAAATTGTTATTAAACATGAAATTATTCAATGAAACAAATACATAATGTCCATTATTTTATTGACATTTGACATTTCAAGTTAAAAACATTAAAACATTAAAACTTTGTGTGTATGTGTGTGTGCGTGTGTGGGAAACATTGGCTGGTAAAAACTAAATCCATCTGGGAAAAAAACAGTTTGAACCAATAATACAATTATTAGATTTATGTCAGATTAGCTAATGATGTGGTAATGATTTCAAGTTCACATTAAAACAGAATACATTTTTAACATTGCTGCAATGCCAAGTCAAACATAACCTAAATATTAAAAAAGAAAAGTAAAAAAAAACAACAAAGTTCTTAGGTTTTTGCCTGAATAAATTAAACACCAACACTTAACTTGACACAACACTTAACGGGGTGAAGATGATGAGAGCTGAACTTGCAGCTTAACTAACTGGGAGTGTTGGATGACTCCATCGCAGCAAGTTGAGACCTGATCAACTTCACAGCATTGGACTCATGACCTGGTAACTCAAAGATGCATGTCTGAATAAACTCCCAAACCTGGGCACATGGTTTTGGGTAGTTTATGTCAAAAACAAAAAATGCTTTAAAGCACCCATCCACTGCACCCAACAGAGATGGGTGCTCCAAGGCTATCCCTCCGATGATCACGAAGGCCTGGGAACACTGATGCTCCTCCCCTAGCATGAGTAGTTAGGGGTATTCTATGCTACTGCTTACAGTCGCCAGGTACTGCACCATGTTTGTTCCAGGCTGAAAAGAAAAAAGAGAAGAAAAAAAAAACAACAAGATTCAACAATTAGTTCGTACAACAGGTTAGGTTCAACTCCACAGGTAATGCACAGTGCGGTACCCGACTGTATCTGGAGTCTGAGTCCAATAAGAACATTTCTGTACATGCCAAAATGACCTGTCAATTCCACTAAACACAGTATTAACGATGACTGTCTCATTGCAGTGTTTCTCAAAAGTGCAGTCCAGGAATCCCCAAGGATCCTAGAGGTGGGCACCTTGGGGTCCCCAGCAAAAGTAGTTACTTGCAACAAAATCAGTTTAACCACTTTAATCCTACTTTACTCTTAGTTTATTTGAAATCTATACACTCAGATCATGTCGTGATGCGAAGGCCGAGCTGACTTTAAAAAAATGTTGACAAATCTTGAAAAATTATGAACAATTTGGAATCATTTTGAAAAGATTTAAAATACTGTAACTCTTCTCTTGGGGTCTCCACAAAACCTTGTAAGATGGGGGTCTGTGGCCAAATACACATATAGGGGTCCTTGACATGACATTTTTTGAAAAGCACTGTCTTAACTCACCGGCTGGATGTCAATGAAGGCCCTGCGAACCTCCAGCTTGCTGGGGCGGTACACCTTCCGTCCAATTTTGTATGTCACAGTTGGGAGCAGCACTGGCAGCAGCTGAAGCGCTATGTCACCCTGTTGATCTGTAAAAATAAAACATTAATTAAACATCTGTCAACATTAAAGGACCACTTCACTCATTTTCAACCCATCTTCATACAATTGGTCCTCACTAATGCTGACTAAATTAGACACCACTTGTTACCGCTTACTCTGTCTCAAAAGAGGACTGTGAACAGCTAAGAAACCTGACAGCCAGTGACATCCATATTTTTTTTTGGTCTGGTCTTTTTAAACATAATTTCAAACTTTAAAAAAACATCAATGTATTATATACTGAATAAAAATGTAAATTTAATTTCAAATTAACTGTCCAGAGTCCTTCTCTGACAGATTAGACAGAAATGTCATCATATTTTAGTGAGCATTAGTGAGGACCAATTATATCAAAAGACATGCTGAAATGGGTGAATTTGTCCTTTAACCCATAACTTTATGTAGTGTGGGGATTTTCTTTGCCAGTGGATCCGCTGAGCAGTGATTCTCAAAGTGGGGTCAAGGACCCCAGTGATCATGAAATGGATCAGGAAATGGAAAGGATATTTATTATGTGAAACATTTCAAAACGTTACACACAATAAATATCCTTTATTTTTAAAAGGATATTTATTTATTTTTTTAGATCCAGCACCCAACTAGATGTTTTTGGGGATCTATGTGTGACCTCTACTTTTTGTTGTTTTACCATGAAGTAAGACAATGTCAGAATGTATGCCTACCATTTTGGTCAAGCACAAATCTGAATGAATAAAATCAGAATGGAAAACCCTGGGCTAAAATCTTATGAAATTGGGTTCTGTGGTCTAACTTCTGGTTTGAAAACCACAGCCCATTTCAAACAATGATGTGCCTGAGTCTCAAACTCATACTGCTGCACTGAGAAAAAGTTGACATCGACAAAGTTGGGGGCTACATGTTACACCAGCTTTATGTGAATACCTGCTGAGAGTGAACTGATATTTGAAAGAAGGTCTCCGGTGTTCTCTTTCTGGCCATACGGATGATCTTTTCAGCCAACTCAGGGATCCATTTTGTAGACATTCTGTCAGTACACTCTGGATGTATAACTTCAAAATCCTGAGCGATCTAAGGACAGGAACACACCCCCCCCCCCCAAAAAAAAGACAATGTGTAAGGCATATGTAACATCGTCGCAGGTAGCTATGAAATCTGTACTCTGGGTAGGTGCCTGTGTGAATTTTAGACAGGGCAACACAAATAGTGTAGATGTAAGCTCACCATGCCTGGAGTGTCCATGAGACGAGGAAACCATAATGTTTTGGATTGTTTTTGTCCCATTTTGTCGAATCCAATTTGCCCTATGGACTGCAGTCTCCAACATGTACTGGCTAACCGTAGCTTGTGGCCAAATGTTGTTTTTTAGCCACAATGTCAGCTGCAAACACTTCTCACCAGTTATAATCGGTTCTGTAAAGGGCAGAGAAAGGAAAGAATTGTAGCAAATAGTGATAAATGACATCCAATCCAACATCAGCTGGATTGAAATATAAGGGAAACATGTCCTCTCCACCTCAGTTCAAGACATCTTACTGTACCTGGCAAAAGGATGGGGGTCGCTTGCATTATTGGTGCTGAATTCACCCGGCTGCCTTTGCGATTCCTCTTGTGGACATTACGGAGGCGCTCCTCCAGGTACCCCGTTGCTGGTTTGTGGGCCCTTCCTGGGGTGAACCATGCATCCTAAAGAAGACAAAGTAAACAGATAACACAGGCCCACACACACACCATTAAATGACCAGCAGCAATACTGAAATAAACAGTTATAGCAGTAGGATTCACAATAGAATGTTTTTAACATATTTTCAGATTCCACCTGGTGAACCTATTTGCAAAATACATCTTCAAAGAGGCACAGTAATGTACATGTTCTGTTTTATAGTGACAACAGTATTATGCGCTGTGCGGGGAAAGAGTTGGCATATTTGCTTTGAGCAAATCCAAGTGTGGTTAGAAACTTTACTTACATAGCCTGTGCCGTGACTGTCCCTCAGGCATGGAAATTGCTCCACTATTGAAGACGCCAGCTTGGCCTTCATAGCTGAAGTAGCACTTTAAGACAAAAGCCATTTTAACAGCATTTGTTAACGGTACAAAAAAAATCATGTCTTTCTGAAAAGGTTAGTTTGAATTTTTTTAAGTGAGGTTTATGAGGTACGACAGTCAGTATATTGCTTACAAATGTGCCCAGTTTAGACGAGCAGTTGAATAGCACCAGCATGGAAACATAGAAAACCAACTGTCTGGACGAGAGCCAGCCGAGCAGCAAAACATTTTAGTGTTTTACCTTGCTGTCAGACAGCCTTTGTCTTTGAACTACATCTTCTTACCCATAGAAACAGCTGATCTGTGGCACGGCAAGTGTTAAAGTGCAACTGTGCAATAAAGTGCTAAAAATATTCTAAATGTTATGTACACAACTAATATTTTTTATGGCTAAAATACTACGTTTTTATGCTAAAACCCAGATCATGTTATCACACCCCAGATTCCAACAATACTTATCCCTAGATGAGACAGTGAACCTATAACTTCCACTCTTGTGTGAGGTGAGGTTGTGTGCAAGAATACTCACTTCTCACCGAAGCGCTCTATGAGGTGGGACACCAGAATGCGGACCATTAACCGTCTTTCAGATACTGAGATATGGTTGCTTCTCTGCAGACTGGCAACCACACCTTTCCCCAACAATTGTTTTTTTCAGGATCTCACAGATATTCTATTGGGAAAAAAAGTAAAAAAAGACTTTAAAAAAAATGAATCTCAAACTGTGGATTATAATCAGACAAAATAGTTTGTAACGCTCCCCTCCCTATAGGGCTAGTGTAGCTAGACTTGTAATTCAATTCAAATTTCAACTTAAATCATATTTGATTCAAAATAAATGCCCTGAAAAGTATAGAACACCGCATAGATGAGGCATTTTTGTAGTCAGTCCCTGGACTTCCAGGATTAGACAGGGTAAAGTCAATAGGTTTTGAAAATGGGGATTTTACCTTCATGCCCTTAAATAATGTCTGTGGTTAACAAAACTTCATGGAAACTGCTACCTTTGTGTCAGCACAATATTTTTATCATGGTGATGAAGGCTGTTGTTTCATAAACTTTTGTAAATCACAGACTTATGCTATGCATTCAACTGAAATCCACATTAACAAAACCACATACATTCTCCCCTGTAAAATTCAGTAAGAATGGAACATCTCCCTTTTGGGCTCATTCCTGTGGTGCTCTTCTATTATCATAATTAGCAATACTTGCACAAGTGAACTCACAAATCTTGCTCCTTGCTCCACTGAAATACGCTGTTCTGCAGGCAACTGGCCACGGTGTGCCTTCTGGAGCTGGTATGGGATCCAGCAATAGAGAAGGTGCGGGTGTGGGGCTTGAATCCTTAAAAATAGGAAAAGGAAATTATTGCTTTATCATGACAGTTAATGTTACAAAAAAAGAAGAATCACTGGATATACTTACAAGATGCACTGTACATGTTACTGAGATCCAGTATCCCATGCCATATTAATTTTCATTATAGAACATAATACTGAATTATGTTGCTTTAAATGAGGTACTACTGAGTAGTGCTCTAGACAAATGGTTAAGGAAAGAAAGGCCTCTGAAACTCCAAAATTAGCCCAGACAGAAAAAAAAGCTCGGAGGCAGAGTGGGTCGTCCACTTTTAACCCAACCAACCATTAATTGATCACAGGTGTTCCATGGTCTGGTCAGAAAGCAAGCAACTCACAGGCACCCATAACAGATACAACTTACAAAAATATGAAAATTCATAAATTGACATTAAGCTAAGTACAACATAGGGTTAAGAAATGTGAACACCGAGGGTTCTGAGCTCTGGTCCCAGAGATTTCCCAGCTCGGACGTTATGTGCACACAATGCTATATACAGTACAGGCTAAGTACAACATAGGGTTAAGAAATGTGAACGCTGAGGGTTCTGAGCTCTGATCCCAGAGATTTTCCAGCTCTGATGTTAAGTGCAGGTACAGGTACAGAATGCCCTACAATCCACACTATGTTTAAAACCGCCTGTATCTTAATGAAATGTAATGGTCATCATCATTCTGTTTGTGGGACCTTACAACATGGAGGGGGTGATAGTCAGCAATGGAATCAATGTCAACTACATCAAGTGCTGTGGTGGGAGACACAGTGAAGGAAAAGTAATGCCTTTCAAAGCCTGTGGTTTCCCATTTTTTCACAATGACTTTCACTGTTGAGTTCATTACTACAATGCTCTGAATGGTTCCAAACTGAGGCTCACCATTGGCAGAGTGAGAAAGCCAAAGTGTCATTCCTGGCCTATAGCTCGTACCCTTGTGCTTAATCCAAGATGCCAAATACACTTCTGTAAAAATGGCAATTCCATCAAATCCGCATCTCACCTTCTCAAAATCATCTATGGTACCAAGGAGATTGGTGTGCCCTGGCCCAACTTCAAAGTTATGGTTAAAAAGCTGGCCAGACAGAAGAGTGTAGCACATCATTATCTGATGTGGCCTGGGTTTTACAAATATTCCTAAAATTACAGGTCACATGGCTTACCTGTTTGAAAAAGGAATGTTTGGCCTCGAAACGCATGGACCAGAAGTGAACTACAGGGCCCACTGTTCTGATGACACTAGGATAATGAACCATGAAATGGTGTTTGGGCTTCAAGTGTCTATCGGGGTAGAGCTCTAAATAAAGACAATGGTGTTCCTGAATCAGATTTTTCAGAAAGATGATGGCCCCTTGTGTCAATTCAGGAGAAAAGATTAACTCCATACAGCTAAGTAGTGAAAGGAGCAATTCCCAGTATTTGTTTCCCTCCGGAACCAAATCTCCTATCATGAGGGGCAGCAGTCTCAGTAGACACCATGTCTGTGTAGCCGTTTGCCTAAAGGCCCCATCAGGATTTTTTAAGTCTTGGGGTTTAATTTCAGATGGCTTGTTATGGACGTCATGAAACCCATAATCAAAGCTGACCAGTCTATTGTTCACCTGTTCCAGGGTCATGACTTTTTGCTCAATCAATGAATAAAGCACTAGTTTAATTTCTAAACCTCCAACCCCCTCAAGGATGTCGTGCATGACATCAGTTGTTACGTTGTCAGTAACATGGTAGAACTGCAGCTTGTTAAGGGAACACTCTCTTTTGACACCGGTTTCAGTTGAGTTGTTCAGAAGGCAGTCTGACTGGTAGTTGACCTTATCACGCAGTAACAAAGGGTCCTCAACAGTCTGCTCCCATAACACCTCTTTGCGAACCCGACAAATTCTGCATGAGAAAGAATGCTGTTGAGTCCAAGGTTATCTCCACAGACCTGGGCCAGTCCAACCTTTACAGTGCCACTGAAATGTCTTGCTTCAATCTGAATACCATTCTGTTCCATGTCCCTAATCTCATTCACAATTGGATCCAGAACAACATTCATTCCTCCATAATGTTTCACATCATTACTCTTGTACACGGCCAGTAAAAAGTGAGACTTTAGGCTAGACAGATACTCTGGTGGCAAGCATTTTATTGTGAAGTAAATGAAACCAAGCTTGTGGACTGATGTTTTAGAACCGAGGGGGTTGACCATCTCACAATCGTCTACATAAATGACAATTGGAATAGACAACTCTTCAGAAAATAGATGATTTGTTCTAAAGAGTGTGCCATCTCTAAGGTCCTCAAGGGCTGTAGTTTCATTGTTTCGCCACTCAAGGATTTTCGCCATTGTGCCTGGACTTTCTAACACAAGCTTCAGCATCGCTTTCAGGGGAACATACTGAAAGGTGTCCCGAACTGCTACTTGTTTCACAGTCCCTGTCTCTCTATCAGTTTCTTGTATATAGGAAAATCCAGGGAGAGGTAATGCCTCTGGCTGTACAAAGTATCCAGACTGGGTGAAAAACTTAATTTGCCTGTATTCTGACTCAAAGCCACGAAATGGTTCAGCTGCTGTTTCAAACTGCTCTAGCAGTTCCTCTGCTTTTGGAGTCTCAGAGTGGCCTGTCTCTCTTAAAAGAGAAACTGTTCTTCTCTTCAGACCATCAACAATATCTTTGATTAGACTAGATGTGTGTTCAACAACATCCCTGATCCCACTGAATGTATGTGAGGACTTGGCCTTCAACCTAGCTAAGAAGAGTGCAACTCTGTCTTTTATGCTTTCATCCGGTAACTCATCCCATTCCTCCACTGCAGTCTCACTGCATTCCACCTCACCTAACACATTGGGTTCAGGGTCTGGGGATATCGACCAATCAGAGAATTGAGCTAAAGAACCTTCTTCCACCGATTCAACATCAAAGTCAAAACTGTGCCCCATTAGGTGTCTCCTAAACGATCTCTGGTTGTCAAATGAACGATGGCACCCAACTTGTGCACATTGGAAATATATTGATGTGGATAATATATTGTGCATCACTTTCAGATGGAAAAAAAATTGTCTTATGTCAGTCCCTAAAGACCTTTTACATTTGAAACACACATAACCCATTTTGTCTAGACCTATTCTAGTGTACCTCAAGCAACTTCTTTAGTTGTCGATGAAATTTAAGCCGTGGCCCAAGGACAGGAATCAGGGAAGTCAGGCTGTTTCCATCCAAGAGAAAGAAGCACTCTCTATCAATCTGCTGTGCTGCAAAATATGAAATGTTGACGTTATGACTTCAATATCACATTTATTTCAAACTTTTGGCTCTGTTACGATTAATGAACATCGCAATGCGACATATTGAGCTTGCGCCTTATAATGCGGTGTGCCATATATATGAAAAGAGTTTTAAAATAGGCCATTCATTCAAGGTGCACCTTATAGTGCTGAAAATACGGTATATTTTACAACTGAAACGAGTGAATTTCCCCGTGGTGGTATGAATAAAGTATATCTAATCTAACAGTTAGTTGCAACTATAGCCTATAGCCCTCCACATATTTACACAATGTGGTTTCCAACTTGCACCATGCTCTTTAATATGTATTTAATGTAACTGTTTCAAATGGATAGCTGTAATTATTTGATGTCGGGTTGTATCACAACAACTAATATCAAAATACCTTCAAAAGTGGGGATCCATTCAGTCAGAGACCATTCATTCAGCTTCTCCTTTACAAACTCGTCCATCTTTTGGAAAGAACAGAAAGATTAATGACTTTTACAAAGCCAGTCGATTTAGTGTGTGTGCAGAGCTTGAATATTGTTTACAATCCGCTTTATTATAATAACAACAGGCAAGCTCTGGTCTAAGGTATGGTGAGGAACACTACCAAGAGAAATTTCAGTGAGAAAAAGAAAGTGGCTACTACAACGTGCATCAAGAAATAGTTAGCAGTAAATACAGTAAGTAACGAGCCCAAATGTAAATATACTTTTTGTCTGTGTCACTGTCACCCACGAATGCGGCTTTTTTTCCCGTCTTCGGTTAACGTCTCCAAGACAACAGTAGGTCGACCAATGGGATGAGCGTATTTTGTATCGTCATACTCGTGTGTGAATATGCTGTCACCTCATTGGTCACCGAGCAGGACAGGGCCGGGGAACAAGTTTACCGTAAATTTTTATATAAAGCGCCCTGTTATTCACTTTCCATTGACATTTTACTGACTATTTTTTGATTCACACAGTAATACGGGACAAAGTGCGTCCTATTTCAGCTCAATACGGGACCGGTGTTTTTGTTGCTAAATAGGGACGACTCCATTTTTAAAGGGACGGTTGGCAACCCGTTATGACAATAACGTTACCACAACTGAATACACACACAACTAACGGAAAGAAATATCCCTGCACTGCTAGACTTTGATAGTCTATCTAAGTGTGTGTGACAAGTGACGGAAACAAGTATTATAGGGAAAGTATTTTATCAGGTGAAAATAACTAGCTAGCGAAGGGGGAAAAAAAAATCTAGCAAGCAACAAACGGCTCAAGTCGCAGAGTGAGGTGAAGTTTTTAAGTTATAACTAAGACACAGCTATTTGGTTACCACATTAAGCTACCAATACTAGATGTTGTGGGATAATAATTTAAGTTTTACTTACCATTTACATAGTTTTCTCTTCTCTCTTCTCTCAAACTGATCTGTGAGCTGTCCTCAGTCTGTTAAAATCGATAGCCCGCCGAAATCTAAAGACCGGGAAAATCAACCCAATCTGTTGGGTCAAAATATTTAACCCAACCTTGGGTTAAAACAACCCAATCAGCTCAAAATCCACAGCTACCCAGCAGATGGGTTATGAAAATAACCCAGCATTTTTTTGTGTAAGAGTATACTCTTACCCATATCTTCATTGTATGGCTCATCAGCTTTATTCCTCTGTAGTTGCCACAACTCTGCACATCTCCCTTGTTCTTAAAAATGGGCACCATCACACTTATCCTCCATTCCTCTGGCATCTTCTCACTATCTAAGGTCCTGTTGAACAACCCAGTCAAAAAATGTACTGCCTAGACACTTCCATACCTCCACAGGTATATCATCAGGGCCAAGTGCCTTTCCACTCCTCATCCTCTTCAATGCCCTCCTCACTTCATCCTCACTAATCTTTGCTACTTCCTGGTCCACAACAGTCATCTCTTCTGCTGTCTACTCTCTTCAGTCCTCTCTGTGTCCCACTTCTTCTTAGCTAACCTCTTTCTCCGTACACACTCCTTCACCTCCTCATTCCACCACCAAGTCTCCTTATCTACTTTCCTTCCAGATGACACACCAAGTACACTCCTACCTGTCTCCTTGATCAGATTAGCTGTAGTTGACCAGTCGTTTGGAAGCACCTCCTGACCACCCAGAGCCTGTCTCAACTCCTTCCTAAAAGTCATGCAACACTCTTCCTTTTTCAGCTTCCACCATTTGGTCCTCTGCTCTGCCTTTGCCCTCTTCATCTTCCTCATCACAAGTGTCATCCTACACACCACCATCCTATGCTGTCTGGCTACACTTTCACCTACCACTACTTTGCAGTCACTGATCTCCTTCAATTACACCGTCTACACAAGATGTGTCTACCTGTGTGCTCCTACCTCCACTATGTTCCTGCCTCTTCTGAAAGAAAGTATTCACTACAGCCATTTCCATCCTTTTTGCAAAATCAACCACCATCTGTCCTTCTGCATTCCTCTCCTGGATACCAAACCTGCCCATCACCTCCTCATCATCTCTGTTTCCTGCACCAACATGTCCATTAAAGTGTGCACCAATGACAACTCTCTCACTTCTAGGGATGCTCTGCATCATTTCATCAAGGTCCAATCAGAATTTATCCTTCTCCTCCAGCTCACATCCTACCTGTGGAGCATACCCACTAACAACACTGAACATCACACCTTTGATTTCTAGCTTCAGACTATCACTCTATCTGACATCTTTTTAACCTCCAGTACACTACTAACAAACTCCTCCTTCAAGATGATCCTACTCCATTTCTCTTCTATCTACACCATGATGAACAACTTGAACCCTGCTCCTAAAGCTTCTAGCCTTGCTACCTTTCCACCTGGTCTCCTGGACACACAGTATGTCTACTTTCCTCCTCTGCATCATGTCCAACCAAATCTTACCTTTTCCTGTCTAGTTCCAACATTCAAGTCCTACTCTCAGTCCTAGCTCTTGGCTTTTCCTCTTCTCCCTCTTACTACGAACCGCCTTCCTCCTCCTCTCCTTCTTCGACCAACGTAGTCCAATTTCCACCGCCACCCTGTAGGTGAACAGCACCGATGGCGGTCATTGTTAACCCGGGCCTCGACCGATCCGGTATGGAAGTTATAGATTCGATTTGCATGTTTGATTTGGCAAGTTTTACGTCGGATGCCCTTCCTGACACAACCCTCTGTATTTATCCGGGCTTGGGACCGGCACAATAAGACACTGGCTTGTGCCCCCTTGTGGCTACATTATGGATTACCTAACATACAGATACAAATGTAAGATGGATGATTTTTGTATTTGGACCCCTTTCTTTAAATATGCAGGTAAGAGACTCACAGCCATTGTATATATATATATATATATATATAATTTTATATAATATATATAATTATCTATATATATATATATATATATTATAAAGCCATGTATATGTATATATGCTGCATATGTCATTATATTATAAGCCTAGTGGTTATCTATGTACTATGGATCTATATGTGATGATATACGTTATTCTATATATTTATGTATATATATATCTATATAGTCTAATATATATATATATATATCTATATTATATATATCTATATATATTATCTATATATATCTATATATTACATACGTTGTTTTTGGTGCCTGTTTGTTTCCCAGATATATTAGTATGTGTGTATGTGTGTGAATGGGTGTATAAGAGACATTAACTTGAAGAACTTTGTAGAAAGGCGCTTTATGAAGTTCAGTCCATTTCCTTGTATTAGTTTACGGGCAGATCTGCCCGAACCAATATGGCGGCGCCGTTTACGTATCGCGACCAACGACCAACCCGCTCAATGCGGCGTCTATGTATATATGTCTATGGGGAAGAAGACGTTGATAGTAGTGCGTCACCCGTATATCGTCCAATCAGCGTGCTACGTGTATCACGCTGAAGGTTCACAGGTCAGGGGTTGCCAAGGAAAGAGCAAGATGGCGGCAGGCAGGCTGAGTTGTAGCCAGCGCTGAGAGTGATTTAGCAGCAGATCAGACTGACGACAGAAGCTGCTCACAATCTTTTAAGACGTCACTGAGCGGGAATAAGGACACTTATGGCGCTGCTGTACGGCTTGCTATGGCGGCTCTTGTTGATTCTGGTCCACATCAACAGAGCGCTCGTCTCCTGGGTCCGTGTCCGGCTTCGAAGCTGGAAGGGCCGGTTGTGGGAGCGGGCGATGGCCGCTCTGCTGCTGCCTCTAGCCTTGGCCGGGTTCCCGGACCACCAGAAAAAGTTGAATCATAACCCAGATGCTAACGCTAACGCGGTAACTAGAAACCGCGCAGCCAGTCGCCGGTCGCGGTGGCTGTCTGACGGCAGGTCCCTGGAGAAGCTGCCGGTCCACGTCGGCCTGCTGGTAGCGGAAGAAGAGCCCAGTTACACGGATATAGCAAACCTGGTGGTCTGGTGTATGGCTGTTGGGATATCTTATGTCAGCGTCTATGATAATCACGGTAAACGTTTTACACCTGACCTAACTGTCTTCTGTCCTGTCTGTCTTCAGGCTGTCTGTCCTGTCTGTCCTGATTGTCTTCTGTCCTGTCTGTCTTCAGGCAGTCTGTCCTGTCTGTCCTGATTGTCTTCTGTCCTGTCTGTCTTCAGGCAGTCTGTCCTGTCTGTGTTCAGGCTGTCTGTCCTGTCTGTCTCCATGCTGTCTGTCTCTCCGGTCTGAATGAACACACTATGTTTATTTGAGCCAATGACACTGTTGTGTTTGCTGTCATGTGTCCTCATAGTTCACATCAACCCCCAAATCCAAATTTCATAAGTCATGCTTTCTTTTCATTAGTCAGGACTGACTGGCTAATGTCTTCATGTTAGGGATGTAAGCAGTTAATCGATTAATCGGTTAATTGTTGAAAAGAATTTAATCGATTAAATCAAATTAATCGGGTTAACTGAATCTAGGGCCATTTTCCACAGTTTTTTTCCGTGAGATTTCATGATGTCGCCAGTTGAGGGCGCCATTGCTTAATCTAGGCCACACCGAACGTACCTGAACGTAACGCGGCGACAGACCCGGAGTGGAGTATGTAGCATTTCAAACTAAGTAATGATGACAAAGACGCTCAGTGTAAACTCTGCGGTGCTACGTTTAAGTTCACCAGCTCTACGAGTTCACTAAGATACCACCTTCAAAACCTGCAGCCGTGCTGACGCGCTAGCAGTTAGCATTAGCCACTAAGAATTACATACATGCTGATTGCTAACATGCTAATGCTAACTGCTTAATGCTCCTGTGTGTAAATAAACATGCTCAGACCACTCGTCACTCTCAACATTTCTGCGGGAAATTGTTTAATAGAGGCCCTCTAATTTTCCTGTCACCTTCCTCAGGGATGATTGAAGGTGTGTTTAGTACTACGTTACTGTAAGTTTCCAGGGCTAGTAATCTTACTGTTACCTTTCTCAGAACAAGGGAGATTATAAGTGGTGCTGCTAATGTTTCAAGTTTTTCATCTGAGTACTTTACCAGATAATGATATGTTGGCTTAATATTGTGTAGGCTAAGCCCATATTGTATAGCTTTAGCTTTTTTTTATGTATTTCAATTTTCTGTGCAGAATTTATTTTGGTTAAATGCCATATCTGTACCGTATCCCAACTGGTACAATAAAACATTAGTTGAGGAATATAACATGCATTTTTTATTCAGTATATAAGCAATATTTAGCTTTATGTTAAAGACACCGTGAGAAATGTATGTTCTCAGGAAAAAAGCCGCTTATCTTTTAATCGTTAATCGATCGATAAGGTCAATCAACTAACAATTAATTAATTAATCGATAATTTGCATCCCTACTTCATGTCCATTTGTCTTTAAAGTCAATTCCCTGAAAATGTCAGTTTAATCCAGAAGTGCTCACACACGACACTGAACCTGCGTGTGTGTGTGTGTGTGTGTGTGTGGAATAGACTACCGTTAATCTAATCTAATCTTATCCAATCATTCCCTCATTCCCACGCTTCCCTGTGTTTAATTAGTTTGATTTGATAAGTTTGTTTAACTTTTGATAAAATTATCCTCCTCCCCCCCTTCGGCTTATTTCAGTACTGTCATGTGACAGCTGAAGTTTTATTAGCTAGTTCCACATTATGTGCCTCAGCTGTACAGTTCTGCAAACACTTTGCTTGTTTGAAATATCTGAGGAGACTATTATGAAGCAGAGCTTGTTAAAAATCTATAGTGGACACTATTTGAACTACTTTTGCAGTGATTGCATTTTGAAGGAAAGAAGATATTCACCTGTCAGGTCTGTAATCATGCTACTATACTTTAAAAAATTATTTATTATTTAATTGTATAATGTGCCTGTCCTCCTCACTGTTCTCAGGTATTTTCCGAAAGAACAACTCCCGTATGTTGGAGGAGGTAGTGAGGCAGCAGCAGGATTTGCTGGGTGTAGACGGATCCAAATACAATGTGGAGTTCCTCAGCAATAGCTGTGACAAACACCAGCACTATGGTAAGCACTGAGCCCTGCTGCCTCTACTGTCAGCCTGTGTGTTTCCATGCACACTGAACTAGAATCAGGTTACAGGCAGCTTTCTATTGTCAACTGATTTCTTATATTTCATGCAGAGGAGAAGCCTGCTTAACATAGAAAGAGCAACAACATGCAACAATTTCCAATTTGATGTTTGTACATACAAGTCAGTCTTTCTGTAAATTCGAATTCATAAATATGGTGCTGACAAACATGACTAGATGATGAGGTAGGTGCTTATGTACAGTATATATTAAAACAGTATATATTACATGTCTATTGAAATGAATGAATAAAATACAAGTGCATAATAAAAGACTGCAGACAGTAACAACGAAGAAGCTCAAAGACACGTAGTGACACGTGGGATTCAACACCACGATGCTCAATACATATTTGATGACACAGCACATACTAAAAAAAAACCCTGGAGCTGTATGATTGTCAGCAGACTGCACAGGAGAAGCACAGCTGTTTGTTTGAATCATTTTATAAATTGAACTGAACTGATGTGGAATAATTCTGTCCACACATTTGTGTTTAAATAATACAAATAATCTCCCTGTGAACGTACATTATGCTGAACTCATTTGTAGTGGAAGGTAATCATGCTTCTGTGTGTGTCAGTGGTGTCCTGCAGGCCCACAGTCAAGGTGCTGTCTCCAGAGGATGGGAAGCAGAGCATTGTCCAGGCAGCGCAGCAGCTCTGTCGCGCTGTGGAGAACAAAGAGAGGAGCTCTAAAGACATCAGCGTGTCCATGCTGGACGTGCTGCTCAGAGGTACAGCTCATGGCTGATCCACTTTGATTTGTCAGGTGGATACATGTCGCTCACAGTGACTGTGTGTTGTGAGTCAGCTTCATAATTTCTATACCTTCATTCCTCATGAAGGTCTGCGCGTGAAAATGTGATGACACCTCAGTGGAGAACACACGGCATACTGCAGCATTTTAACACTTTGTTGTCAACAGGAGCCACCACACAGTTACTGTAGTACAGGGTGAAAGAGACAAAAGGGCCCCCAGAAGCTCACCTGGTAGAGCATGTGCCTTGTGTACCAAGTCCTTACTGCCATGTCACAGGTTTTTATTTCAACCTGCAGCCCCTTGCTGCTTGTAATCTTGCTCTCTACCCTCTACTAGTTTTCTGTCTGTCTTCACTTGTGGCTTTCCATGCTCTTAATTCCTGAGCCACAGCCATCCATCCATTATCTGTAACTGCTTCTCCTCATCAGGGCTTGAGTCTATCAGATAGGGCTGTGTAATTAATCGAATTTTGATCATGATTTCGATTTTGTTGTCAAACGATCTCAAAAATCATATAATCGAGTTTAAACGATTTATTTTCCACTTTTCATTACACAAGTTCTGAGAGACGCACATGCGCAATACATTCCATTTCACGCGGCCCAGCTGACTAACAGGATAACCCATACTCCCTCACGCACCTGCAGAGTGAGGAGGTGTGTCGATTGGTTCAAAAACAATGAGTGAGATTGAAAGCGAATGAGAAGAATCCGACTAATGCGACTCCTTATCCGACAAGTTTAGAGAGGCACAAGACATTAGGCTACGTTTACACATAGCTGGGTATGTTGAGAAACAAATATTTCCAAAATAACATTTTGCACATAGCATCGTTTTCAAAAAAGTTTTCGTTTATATCAACCCGCATAAATACGCCATGGAGCGCCATCATAACTACACCAAGCCTATGGGCGGATCATCATCGTCATAGCAAAAGGTAAACATTGGTCGCACTTTTGGCGCATCAGCTGCCTAAAACTCAATTCGTTTTCAGAGGCGAATTCACCGTTTGCGTTTAAAAGATCAGTACAAACGAAGGGAAATGTCTCAGTTTTTTTAAATACCCGTGTACGTGTAAACGGGGCCTAACAGCTGCCATTGGATATTTCTTAGCTAAAGATATGCAACCCATTAATACAGTCGCGGGTGAGGGTTTCAAGAAGATGCTTATTGCTTATTGATGCTTATGCTTATTATTATATTTATTTTGTTCTATAAATATAGAGAATTTGCAGAGCAGCTGGATCCATAGTTTATTATGGATACATTTATATGCCTTATTTAATGTTCCATAAAGTATATTTATTTTATTGCAAAACAGCTGTAAAGTACATATTTGTAGCCAAAATGTATTTTCAATTTGAATATTTTGCATAAAGAATCAATAACAAAGTGTTTTTCAAGAGAGAGAGAAATGCTGAATAAATGCATTGTGAAACTCAAAATGAATCGTTTGAATAATCGGTTAAATATTGACCAAAATAATCGTGATTGATTTTTTTTTTTTTTTTTTTTTTTTCCATAATCGAGCAGCCCTACTATCAGACCTGATTTTGGGCAAGAGGCGGGTTACTCCCTGGACAAGTTGCCAGCTCATTACAGTGCACATAGAAACAAAAAAAACATTCACACTCACATTCACGCCTACAGGCAAGGCCATGTTCTCTCCAGCATGTCTCAGAGCCGAGGTTCGAACCAGGAACCTTCTTCTTGATGTGAGATGACAGTGCTAACCACTGCATGACTGTGCTGCCCGACAGCCAACATTCAAATGGTTAAAATGTCTTTGTAGCCCAAACCCTGAAAAACAACCCCAGACCCAAGACCACCACCATTGAGAAGGTACCTTGTCCTCTGTGTGTCCACAGAACTCATAGCACCCAACAGTTAGGTTGGATGTGGGGTTCTTTCCCCTTCGAGTCAGACAAAAGACTCCATGTGGTGGTCCACAGAGAAGCACTGACCATACATGATAATCCTGATTCACACGTGTGTAAGACCAGAATAGGCTCAGGTCAACATTTCATTCAGGTCTATTTAAATGAAACTTGTCTCTTGTGTGTTACACTGTTGTCTTCTTACTGTGTTGAAGAGTTCATGTGGTGAAATCAGTTGATGTCTGTGTGTTTGTTTCAGAGTCAAAGAACTTTCCAGACCCTGAGCTGGTGGTGAAGTTTGGTCCTGTGGACAGCACACTGGGCTTCCTACCCTGGCACATCAGACTCACTGAATTCATGTAAGATTCTGTGTGTTTACATGTGTCACTTTCATATTTTTATAATGAACATGTAACTGACTGTTGAAAATATTCAGTTCTCAGCTTGAAAATATAAACTGACATCAACAGTAGAGGGTGTTGTTGAACTTTCACCGTGGGTGTGTTTTGCTCTCTGGATGGGTTCAGTGTCTGGATGTTTGCTGGTTTTCATACTTTCTGTGTGTGTCCTGCTTTGTGTCCTCAGCTCCATACCGTCCCACAGAAACGTGTCCTATGAGGACTTGTTAGACGCCCTGCAGCAGTACGGCGCTTGTCAGCAGCGGCTCGGCCAGTGACGAGCAGGCCAGTGTCGGGTTCTTCACACAGAAACAAGTGTTCACACAGTCTGAGGACCCCACTACTCACTACTCCTCTCCCCAACTCTGTCCATCTCCTGAATCTCTAACAGACTAAGAGCTCAAAGACAAACCAGGAGACACAGCCAGCCAGCTCACTTCCTGCCACCAGCTCTTGTCTTATAAAAAAACACACTTTCCAGGATTTCTGGAAAATGGTCTTCAAGCCAAGAGAAAATAGCACATCAGAGACACACTGACATGAGAAGACTGTCTGCAAAGATTCAGTGCTCCACAAGCCCTGTTCTGTCCTCTCAAACCCTCTGGCTCACTGTTTGTCATCCGGCCTGTAGCTGCTGTTTACTGCTGAAGACCTTCCTTCACTCAGCAGATAACGAAGAAGAAACAAGGCTTTGTGCCTGTCCTCGCGAGGCGTCCTGGGAAATACAGCTGCATTTGAAGGGAGAAGCTCAACTAGCAACAACACATGGGTTCAGAGCTGAAGTTGAGCTCGGGGACAGAGTGGTTAAAATGTGTAAATATGACAAATTCCTGTGGCTCTGTTTGTCCCTGCGGCCTCCAGCTGGCTGTCATGTGTTCATGTGTAGTGTTTCCTCAGACACATGCAGAGGTTTGTTTAAGACTGACCGAGCTCTGAAATAAAGAAATACAATGTGTGTGTGTCTGCGGACATCCCTCACAGAAAATCAACTCTCTGTATTAATTTAGTAGTGTTATCAGTTGTCACCTAAGCAGAGGTCCAGTAGTGTGTCGTGTTGATGCAGATGATGAGATGAAGTCTGAATGACAGAAAGTCAGTAAGTGGACCTTGAGTTTAGATGATTTTGACAAATTGCTGTTTCAACCACATTTTACACTCAGCTTCTTTTTATTTCACAGATTTAACTAACAGCAGTAATAATAATAACTTGTAACCTGTACTCACCAAGTCAGTAACTGATATGGAACCACTGACACCACTCTGACATCACTCTGATTAATAAAGGTTATAAAGTTATTACCTGAACTGTCAAACGTTCACCAGAGGCCACAGACCTGCTCCCTGCTTCTACTTTGGCCTGCTGCCCACCTGAATTCCCATCATCCTTAGCCTTATCTGACTCTTGATGCCATCCTTAGGTCATGGATCCGACCATGACAAAAAAATCCACCGTTGTCACAGACAGACATTTTGCCGTCAGTAGCATTAGTGTTTCCTGCATGATGCAAGTCAAAATGTGGAAAGAGTTCAACAATTTGATTTATCAAATGACTGGCTCAGTCTAATTAAACACATAAAGAAATATTTTTGTCGAGGAGTTTCTTTTATTTGCACATCAGAATCTAAAGAGAGCCATTAGTTGAGTTACTCGTTTCCTCAGTGTTTGTTACTGATTGATTAACTGTTCTGACCACACATTCTCTGAGTGAGTTCAACAAGGTCATCAAGATGATAAATACCTGTTTTTCCTTTGCGGATAAAATAAATGAAGAAAAAATAAAGATAAAGAAATATAGAAATAAAATAAAGAAAAATAAAGTAATCTATCTAAAATTGTGTGTGTGAGAGAGAGACAGAGAGAGGTGTTGTATCACATATCACAGAGCCTTAGTATCATCATATAATGCCAGTGTGACTGACGTTTTCACATTTTCACCACTAACTAAGCCCAAACTAAAGGCTGCGGACAGACTACATGTCCCATGAGCCCTCTGTCTGGACCTGTTAGCACACTGCTGGTACACAATTAATAAGTAAATGGTAGCTCATCATTTAGCAGTGGGAAAACACCAGAGACAGGTAATAATAATAATAATAATGGTGATAATAATAAAACGTTCAAATGTATGAATAAATAAACAAACTATCTAACTTAGTAATAATTCAAATGTATAAATAAATCTGATACAGACATTAAAGTTCTTCTGCTCTCGTCTCTGGTGCCTGCCCACTCTGTGTCACCTTTATAACAACATACAAAACAGATAAAAAGATATAGTAAACTTGTGATGACAGCAATTTTGACTGCAGTCTGCTACATTTTAAAATAGTCTTTGGCTGTTCACAGACTCTCAAATCAAAACCTCTACTGGCCTTTAGAAATCCTTAAAGTGAAACATTCTGAGATAGAAAAACGATGATGACTCGTGATGCTTCATCATCAAAGGTTTGGAAAGACTGAAAGAAGACCGATGTGCCCCCCACAAGTTTCTCAAAACACTTGTCGCGGCAATTCGATAAAGACTGAGAACACGATCAGTATTAAATGAGAACTTTACTCTTGGCCAAGGAGAGACAACAGTACGAGTACAACAGTCGCAAAGTTCTCTCTGCTGATAATACATTCAACTGCTCCTTTTGTAGACATTTCTACCCCTCCCTCTCCTCTGAGGTCATCAAAGGAGAGACCCTAAGTGCATCGGGGGTTACCCTCGTAAATATCTGCTTTACTCCTCCTTCTACACCGTGGCTGGTACCAACATCTCAGGGACGGAGAGAAATGTCAGAACACAAACATATATCAAACCATCAGAAGGCAGTCTCCTAAATAGGACAAAGTTCATACAAAGTTAAACACAGAAATATAAATGTAGACTAAAGGTTACAAAGAATTTTTCCACTACACTTCCCCCCTTTTGATTACATATTAATCAAGAAAATGCAGACAATCATTTTACATCAAACATGACAATTCACAAGGATTCAAGACATGTCATCATACAGATTGCCTGCTTTGTCAATTACAAAAGTATATATAAAAAAAAATAAAAGGGGAAGAAATCATATGTTTACATCTCATCCTCAGACGAAGCTGAGGAACCATAATCACTAACAGGGAAAGGATCTTCCTTTGACAAAGGTTCAGCCTGTAACAAGAGTGCATACTGACCAGTCACTGTCTCGCCTATCCAACGATGCATCAAGGCTTTCATATAGGTCAGAGTGCATGTACAAAAGAATAATATTAATCCTAGGGTGATAAGTACAGGTATCAAAAGTTGGAAAACCATTGCACCCCAGGGTCCAAATCTAGCACTCAATCATGCATTAAAGGAGGTTCCTGCCGAAGCAGAGGGCCCAAACTCATCTCGAATCTTCTCAAGTACATGAATAACAGATGTTATATTGTCATTATTATCAGGAATTAAAGTCACACATGCATCACCAGTCAAATTGAGAGTTACACACAAACCACCGGTACGGGCAGTAAGATAATCTAGGGCCATCTCATGTTTCAGCAAAGTCATGCGATGAGATTGTTGAGTGGTTGAAAGTAATCTAAAGGCATTTATGGTCTGATTAGCAAACAAAGACATGGAAAAAGTGACATTATCCAGGTGGTCTGCCAAAGATGTCACACCATACCAGGGAAAAAATTAAAAATGCAATCACAAAAGAAAACCACAGAATGCATCTCATCCCACAACCCAAATATCATCTTTGATCAGCCATGATGATCGTCCCTCGAAGGTCAATCAAGTTGACTTGTGTTTTTGTGCTCTGTGGAAGTGTATTGTGTACAGTACAGTCACCGGTGCAGTAGAAGTGGCGCTAGGCTCTCACTTGCTTACTGTGATGAATCAACGCAGCCTCGCTTTACATGTGTGCATGCGAGTGTACTCCTGCAGGCTTGGTGGAGTTATGATTCAGTGGGGTTGGGCACCCTCTTACAGTGGTGGGCATGGATCCAAGTTGCTCTCTCCGCGACCTTCACCGCTGTGTGTGTTGTGAGTAACACTTAGAACGGCCCTTGGCACCTCTCAGACCTCCAGTGCTTCCTTCGCAGGTTTTTTATCACCACCCAATCGCCAGGCTGGATTGAGTGTAAAGGACCTGTAGCCTGCTGAGGGAGGGCTGCTTTAACCTGTTGAGAAACTTGAGACAACATACCAGAGAGCAGTTTACAATACTCAATCATGTTATCATCACAAAGATCCGTCCAGGACAAACCTGTTTCTTCACATTTAGCAAGTTTTGCTTTGAGCGTACCATTCTCTCTCTCCACTGCTCCCCCACTCTGTGGATGATATACACAATGTTTTTTCATATCAATGCCTAAGAACTGTCCCACTGCCTCTACTGCAGCCAGCGCCGGTCCTGGCCCCCCCGAGGCGAACATTTTCTCGTGCGCCCTCACGGCCGCTGGTGCGCCCCTGGATGCGCCGTGCGCCCCCATCAGTTTATCCGTCGCCCCCCTCTGCCTTGTCAACACCCCGCTCCCGGGGTTTTTTTCTTTTTCGGGCGCTCGTGCGCCCCCCACGGAGAATGCGCCCTGGGCGGCCGCCCACATTGCCCATAGCTAAGACCGGCCCTGACTGCAGCGTTTACAAAGTGTGTGCTGTTATCACTACTGATTCTTGATGGAATTCCCCATCGTGGAATGATTTCTGTTAACAGAGCCTTGGTGACTGCATGGCTGTTAGCATGTTTTGCTGGAAAAGCTTCCACCCACTTAGACCACATATCTACCATCACTAGACAATACTTCTTCCCTTTGTCTGGAGTTAGTTCTATGAAATCCATCATTAAGTGATCAAATGGTTTGTCTGGTGGTGGGTGTGCTGCTGCAGGGACAGGAATACCTCTTCCTGCATAGTAGGTTGCACAAATAACACAAGATTGACAATATTTCTGTGCATATGCTGCAGAACCCTTTGTAAACCAGTGTTGTGTTATTGCCTGTAACATTCCCCCTTTTGACACATGGTCTAACCCGTGTGTCAATTTAGCAAAATGAGGAAAAAAATGTTTAGGTAAACAGGGCCGTCCACCGAACCAAACCTTATCTTTGTATTGAGCTCCACATGCTCTCCACTGGGTTACTTCAGGAGGAGAGGCAAATGACTGAAGTGCAGAGAGGGAGTCAGGGAGTGTGTGTGAGAGAAAACAGAACGCCTCAGCTGGGGGAGGAGGGAGTGATAAATCAGCAGCGCGCTTGGCTGCAGCATCCGCTCGCGCATTGCCTTTAGATACAGAGTCTGTGTCACCTGTGTGAGCTTGACACTTGCAAACTGCAATCTGTTTTGGCAAAAGAATAGCATCCAATAAAGCTAAGACTTTGTCATGATGTAAGATAGGCTTTCCATCAGATTTAAGAACATTTCTGTGTTTCCATAGTGCCCCAAAATCATGCACCACACCAAAGGCGTAGCGAGAATCTGTATAGATAGTCACTGAGCGACCTTTTGCTAGTGTGCAAGCCGCAGTGAGGGCTATCAATTCAGCGGCCTGTGCCGAATAGTTAGAGGGCAAAGAGTCCGATTGCACTATGGAGTGATCATCACATACAGCAAAGCCCACTTTGTTTAACCCAGTATCTCGAAAGGCAGAACCATCAACATAAAAGACAAGATCAGGGTTAGTAAGAGGAGTCTCTTGCAGATCGGGTCTGGGTGTGCAAACCTGTTGAAGAATAGCAACACAACCATGAGCTTCACCATCATCAAGGTAAAAGAGTGACAGGGTTAAGAACAGTGCATCTTTTCACAGTAATGTTAGGCATACCCAACAAAACAGTGTTGTATCTTAACCAACGTGCTGTTGAAAGATGTGAGGTTTTCTGTTCCAACAGGATCATAGAGACTGCATGGGGAACAAGAAGAGTTAGATCAGAATATCCAACAATTTCCCTAGAAGCTAAAACAGCTTTCTCTGCAGCCGCTACTGCCCTGAGGCAGCGAGGCAGTCCAGCGGCCACTGGGTCTAATTTAGAAGAGAAATAGGCCACTGGTCTCAGCCGCCCTCCATGTTCCTGCAAAAGAACTGATGTCATACAACCATTCTTTTCATCCACAGTCTGAGTAAAAGGCCTGAGTGGGTCTGGGAGGCCTAATGTGGGAGTTGACTGCAATAAAAGCTTCAGATCAGTGAATGCCTGTGTTGCATCATGAGTCCAGGTCAAACGGTCTGAAGATTGTAGACCTTTACCATAAATTAGGGCTCCCAACGGGGCCTCTAACTCAGCATAGTTAGGGATAAACTGTCGACAATAAGAGCACATTCCCAAAAAAGACATTAGTTGTTTCTTTGTCAGAGGTTTGGGCAATTTTTTAATAGCTTCTACATGTTTGGGTGAGAGGGATTTACCCTCTGCTGTGATCACATGACCCAGAAAAACAACTTTCTGCTGTACAAATTGAAGTTTAGACAAACTGGCCTTATGCCCATGATCAGCCAAATGCCTTAACAAAGTCACTGTATCAGCCTCACACTGCTCTTTAGTAGGGCTACAAATCATCAAATCATCATCATACTGCAACAATCCTGTCCCGGGGGTCTAAAGGCTCTAAGCTGTCCTTAAGAGCTGCATTGTAAATAGTTGGACTCTCACAATAACCTTGACACAACCGAGTGAATGTGTATGGTTTGCCATTAAAGGTGAAAGCAAACCAAAATTGACTATCAGGGTGCACTGGCACACTGAAAAAGGCATTTGAGAGATCAACCACTGAGAAAAATTTAGCATCTGCAGGCACTTGTGATAAAATAGTGTAAGGATTTGGAACATTGGGAGCACGTGGCTGTACTGCAGCATTCATAGCTTGTAGGTCTTGTACAAATCGCCATTCAACTGGTTGGCCTTCATCCGGTGGCTGTGGCTCACAGGCAGAGCGGGTCGTCCACTAATCAGATGATCGGCGGTTCGATCCCCCGGCTCCCCGGTCCTTGGGCAAGATACTGAACCCCAAATTGCTCCCGAAGGCTGTGCCATCGGTGTATGAATGTGTATGAATGCTTAAATCCTTAAGCAGTTGGCACCTTGCACGGTAGCCAATGCCATCTGTGTGTGAATGGGGTGAATGAGATATGTAGTGTAGAGCGCTTTGAGTGGTCGGAAGACTAGAAAGGCGCTATATAAGTACAGTCCATTTACCATCCCTAATCTTTTTGACAGGGAATAAAGGTGTGCGAACCGGAGAATCAGGACATGGAACAATGGAACAATTACGCCTGCTTGCAAAAGGTGATTGAACACTGGAGTGATTGGAGTACTGGAGTAATGGAGTAATGCCATCAATAGCCTCTTGTTTTAAAGGATATTGTTGTTTGCATGGGCGAAAGTCAGATTTTGCAGTTATCATTACTGGCTCACAACCCCGAATAAGTCCTACATCATATTTATGCTTTGCCCACAGAATATCAGGCACTTCTTTCAGAGCAGGTACATGCTTAACATTCTCTGCTGATAGTAAGACATATTTCTTGTGTGAGAGTGAGTCATTCAACGGCATCAACTGCACAGTGCATGTGCCGTGGAAAGAAGACTGTAATGACTGTTTATATACCTGCAGCTGAGGAGAGTAAGTGACCAATGGGTCACTTGTACTTTGCCAGTCTTGAATATGTACACATCTTTCTATAAACAACCCCAAATCTTCCCACCTATCCTTCACGTGTTTGGAAAAAGACACGTGAGGAAAAGAATTGTTTGCATCAAAAAGTCTTTTCTGATTCTCAGTCAAACAAACAGAAAGCGCTCCACGGTGGTCATCCCAGAAAAGGGAGACCGTGGTCAGTCGTTCTTGTGTCACTTGGAGCCATGTGTGTTCATAGTCAGAGTCCGGGCCAAGATTCACATGAGATGTACAATGTAATTCATTGATTGTTAGAAAATCTATATCTGTAGGACACACAAGCGTTCTTATTTTTTGTATCAGCTGATCAGTGGATGCAGAAGTCTCTAACTCCCACTGATATGCATACAACAATTGTCAGGGGGATCATAACAGCTATCAATGATTCATCGGGTCCTGTCAGGGAGGTGAGAGAACTCACCTTTAACCCGTCCGGAGTCGATATCAAACATATCCCCAATTTACACATGAGATCTCTGCCGAGCAGATTAACAGGGCAGAGATGTGAGAATAAGAATGCATGCTTTATTTGCTCCCCCTCTGGTGTAATACAACGCAGAGGAGCGGTCACTCTCTCTTTAATCGATTGGCCAGATGCTCCGACAGAATACACATGGTTACCAGTCATTTTTGGTGTGTGTGAAAATGTGGAAGCCATAATCACAGAATTTGTAGCTCCTAAATCTACCAAAAACATCACTTCAGTCCCTTCTATTGTCAACGCATATAAAGGAAAAACTGTTTTAGGATCACCTGCATTTTCAACCTGTGGTGTGTTTTTCTGTTCAAGATATCTTATAGCATTAGGGCGCCCAGGGCGCAAATGTGGCCAGGACCGGCGCTGTGTGCGTTCGCATGGATCCAAGCACGTTTCTTTTGTACATCCCAATCAACGTGGAATTGAGCGCACGTGCAACTCCTCCCTGTCCACGCCCCATTTACATATGCAAATCTATTTAAATAGGCCCTGGACCTGAGATTCACCTCTTTGTCCGATCAGATAACGCGATGAACAAAGGAAAGAAAATGAATTTCACAGAGTCTAAGCTAAAGATTCTAGTGAATGAAGTGGAGATTCTGTTTGGTTCCCTGTCAACAGGGATAAATATGACCAAAAAAAAAGACGTGAGTGGGAGCGTGTGTGTGAGGCTGGAAATGCCGTGGGATGCGAGCAGCGCACACACAGGTGTGGACAGGTGTGGCGCTGCGGCTGACATTTTACGCCCGCTTTTACTGACAAGAATACTGAACACAGGGAGACAATCAGGGGCTTGTTAGAAAGCTCTGCAGCTCTAATTTCACCAGCAGAAAATAAAGAAAACCAAAAACATGATATTTGAATGCCACATGCCCAAATATGCACTGGCACACTGGCACGGCTTCTGGGTAAGTAAAGAGTTTATTCGTTTAATTGTTTCGTATGTAATCCAGCGTTACATACGGGACAATTAAACGAATAGAAGCCACCCATCGCGCACCGTGCCAGCCTCCAGCCTGTTCCCAACCATGCTGTTAGTCATAATGAATGAGTCGTGCGTTGAACCAGGCCACCTTGCCACGATGTTAGTTAGCTGCATTCGCGCATCACATATGATTTGAACATTGATGGAATGAAAATGTTTCCTACTTAGATAAACAGCTCCCGCTGGAATTCCCCTGTTGCCAGGAACCCCAGCGTAGTCAGCACAACCCCGAGCTACTCGCCGGCCCCCGTTGCGCTCTCGGGCCGGCCGCAGCTCTGCGCACAACTCCAGTAACACTGGCCTTGGTAACCGAAATCGGCTTATGAGCCAATTATCATGGTTTGCAAGTAAATCCTTGCGTTCCTTAAATCGCTCACGTTTGCAAGGTCCTCTAACAACGCTAACGCTGCCATTGTTAATATCGTTTCCTTCATCACATTGCGCATGCTTTTATATTCACCCATATAATTGCAAACACGTGGGTGTGTTAATTGTTCATCAGTGTGTCTCTGATGTGCACATCACTCTGATGACTACTTGTTTTCACATTATTAACAGTTTCCCAGCTTCACCTCTAAGTGTCGCCAAAGGAACAATAGCTGTAGAAACGAGCGTACGACAGCTATGAAATTGGCGTGGGGCACGCACATTTCTACGATTATTTCACGTTTGATACATTTGAACGTGAGCGTGGGAAAGGACGTACGCCACTTTTTTGTGCGTACGCAAGCTTTGTACATGAGGCCCCTGGTCTGGGTTCACCTTCAGGGCCTGCAGTTCTGTAACAGGATACACAGACATGGGTGCAGTAAGAGGTGAAAGAACATATGGTGGTGGACCTTGCGTTTTCTTCATTTTCTGTTTTTCACTATTCTTTCTCTCTGGTAATTCCTTGTATTCCCGAGGGACTAAAGCTTGAAGTGATTGTTTAGACACATGAACAGGAACAGGTCTGCTCATTTTAAAGAGTATAAACAGTATATATACATAATTTGATCATTTAATCTGACAGTATCCTAAACTTCACACTAGTCCCTCTGACTGTGCAGTCTAGTTCTGTGTTCATGTTTGTTTTAATGTTCGATTTGGGTTGTGTATTAACTATAATTTTCTCCCTCTAGTGGAAAGGAGATGAGTATTTTATTGAATGCATTGGAAACAAAATCTACATTTGTACATCAGCCTCTGCATCATACTAACGTCATGTTGTTTTAGTGTAGCGATGCAAAGAAAATACCTGTTTTCATTGGACAGCTTTGAGTGTGACGTCATACTACACGTTGTGATGTATTACGTCTTCATCCCATGAGGGTGTCTGGGTGAAAGGGCGCCACCTTATGGTAAAAACACCTCCTCCGTGTTAAATGCAGGACCGGGTTCTGATCAGGGAAGGACACCGAGCAGCAGGTTTGTTCCTCCTTCACCTCCATCGTTAAGAGGGCTGCTGTAGAGCTCCTGTGAACCGCCGCACTGCTGCCTGCAGCACGGAGACCAGTCCCCTCCTCCTCCTGATCCTCCTCCGGTCCTCCTTGGGGCAGAATGCGCTGATCTTCTCTCTGTCTGTGGAAGCATGATTTCTGTCGTCTCCACTGTGGAGAGTGTTCCCAGAGGTACGGGTACCCCGGCGTCGAGCCTTTACCAACGGATAAGGAAGGTCCTCAGCAGGTAAGCTGTTGCTGCTGCTGATGATGATGATGATGAAGATGACGGCGCTGAGCATCCCATTACATTCACTCCACGCGCAGTCTGAACGGCAACATCACTGCGGCCAGCGGGACTCACGCTTATTTTGTTTTATACACAACATGTGAGACCGGAGCAACGAGTCCAGCTGCTGCTGCTGAGGCATGCGGTGCATGTCACCATGACAACCATGCAACATGAACACCGTGTGTGTGTGTATTTGTGTGTCATTCTGTGGTACTGAGGCACAGCCTGGACATGGTGTGCTGCTTTGCTGGAACAGTAAGAGGTTGCCATGGCTGTTCAGTCAGCCTGCTGAGGCTGTGCTGTACCTGTTCATGTCTATGGAGCTATTTTTGTCTCAAAAATAACCGTAAACGCACAGAGAGTGATCTACAAATGTTCCTTGATTTGCACATGTGTTTTGCTATCCACAAATACAAATTTCTAATTTGTAACTTGTATTTCGGTTTTTACAAATATACGTGTATTTGTAAATATATTTCCTATTTGTAAAAACAAAAAAGCCATTTGTGAAACTGAAAATTCTGTTTGTGAAGCGTGATTCTGCATTTGTGGATCACCATTCACACACACGCTTCTCTTTCCTCAGTTACGCTTTTTTGAGACATTCCTGCCGAGATCCGCAAAGATCCACAAACAAATATTCGGGATTCACAAATGGCTGCCCTCCTCACCACTAGGTGGCAGCGTTGTTCTATGTTGTTCTATGTGTACATTGAACGTTATATTTATTCAGCTTTCTGGCCGTAAAAACAACATTTCAAGATATATCTGGCATTGTCTGAGGACATTTCTAGCGAGAAATGTGCGTTTTACTTTCTAAATCTATGTTGAATGAAAGCAAATTGTGTTTTATTAGTCCTCTAGCGATAATTTATCGTCATGGTTATCATAGTGTAGCAGTTAAATTAAAAATTAAAATTTCCGGAGCATGGATCTATTACATCCATGTCCTGAGTCTAAATCCTTGATGAGTTCTGTATTTACCTGCTACACTATGCAGCCTAACCCTGTTACATCCAGAACATGGACGGAGGAGTCTGCCACCGTTGTTATGGTAACCATGATGATAAATTATCGCTAGAGGACTAATAAAACACAATTTGCTTTCATTCAGCATAGATTTAGAAAGTAAAACATTTACACTAAAACTTTTCTCGCTAGAAATGTCCTCAATCAATGCCCGATATATCTTGAAATGTTGTTTTTACGACCAGAAAGCTGAATAAATATAACGTTCAATGTACACAGAGAACAACACGGCCACCTAGTGGTGAGGACGGCGGCCATTTGTGAATCCCGAATATTTGTTTGTGGATCTGTGTGGATCTCGGCAGGAATGTCTCAAAAATGCGTAACTGAGGAAAGAGATGCAGATTGCAAAATCACGCTTCACAAACAGAATTTTCAGTTTTACAAATGGCTTTTTTGTTTTTACAAATAGGAAATATATTTAAAAATACACGTATATTTGTAAAAACCAAAATACAAGTTACAAGTAATTAGAAATTTGTATTTGTGGATAGCAAAACACGTGTGCAAATCAAGGAACATTTGTAGATCACTCTCTGTGCGTTTACGGTTATTTTTGAGACAAAAATAACTCCATACATGTCCTGTACTCAGCAGGGGCTGGCTCAATTCGTGGCAGCGGCAGCTAGTAGTGGCACTTCGGCTGCCACCGACCTGCCCTGCTAGTGTCTGAGGCAGCTGCCACTGACTGTCACGGCAACTGCTGCTGTTATGGGCATCTGTTTTTTATTTTTATTTTATAAAACAGTCTCCAGAGTTGTATTTGACTCGCTGGAAGTAGCATTTCCATTTCGTGATTTCTGCATTAATTTGCAAGGTTTTCTTAATTAATCTCTCAACCGCGCGCGCGTGTGTGTGAAGTAGGCAACGAAATAAAGTGTGAAACACATTTTTAATTTAAAGAATAAATATGTGAATGGTTGCTAGATTTGTGTGTCTCTGGTCACTTTAGAGAAAGGAATGCTTAACCCTGATTAAAAAGTTCATTCAAAAGCCAATGTTTTGTGTTGTTTGTGGGGTGATTTGTTTTCACTTAATTCATCTATAACACTTGGCTATAAAACATGACCATCAAAAGTGTGCAGAAACAACACTTATGATAGGATATGACACTTTCTGCATCGGTTGAAGAGGGCCCACCTTGGTCCATCATCCTCACCACTTTCTACAGGGGCACCATAGAGAGTGTTCTGACCAGCAGCATCTCTCTCTGGTCTGAAAACTGCAGTGCTGTGGAGAGAAAGGCTCTGAGGAGAGTGGTGAGATTAGCTGGATGGACTATTGGTACAACTCTTCCTACAGTTGGGCAGCTGTGGCTTGGAGGTAGAGCTAATCAGATGATCGATTCGATCTCCTCCAGTCTGCACGTCGAAGTGACCCTGGGCAAGATACTGTACCCCAAATTGCTCCTGTGTGTGAATGGGTGAATGAGATATGTACTGTAAAGTGCTTTGAGTGGTCGGAAGACTAGAATGGCGCTATGTAAGTACAGTCCATTTACCATTTTACATTCAGGAGCTGGCCCACAGAAGATGCATGTCTAAAGGTAAAGGCATCGTCAAAGACCCCTCTCACCCCGGCCACAGTCTGTTTTCCCTTCTCCTCTTTGGCAGGAGGTCTGCAGACTGTGAGATTTTAAATTAGATTCTACCCCACTGCCATCAGACGACTGCACTTAGAATCAAACTAAACCCACTTATTCTCAAATTAGATTTATCAGACTTATTTATTTATTTATCTTCTGATTTAATTTATTCTGTGGTGTTTTTAATCTGTGAGTTTTTGCTCATAATTTTGTTTTACAGTACTGTGAAATGACAATAAAGAGATCTTGAATCTTGAATCTTGAATTAAATGCTTTAACTGTTATAACATTACCTTTTATGCTGGAACATTTTAGGTTGATTTTAAGATGGGATATTTAAATTAGCTTCCATACCTGACAACCCATTGGGGCGTCAACTCAGACACAGAAAGGGGAATGCAAATTACTGCAGAAATCTCATAATAGAAATGCTACTGCCAGTGAGCCAAATACAACTCTGATGACTGTTTTATAAAATAAAAAATAAAAACAAATACCCATAACAGCAGCAGTTGCTGTGGCAGGGCAGTGGTAACTGCTCTAGAAACCGGCAGCTGCCGCAGCAGGTCAGTGGCACCGGAAGTGCCACTACTAGCTGCTGCTGCCACGAATTGAACCAGCCCTTTCTCACTGTACTTGTACCTGTACTTGTCTCTGTCTTTGTCTGTGCTGGAGCCTCATTCATTCTTGCACATATTCTAGGATGAGCACACACACACATACCTTGTCCACTGACTGTGGAGTCTAGGGTCATGCTCTAAGTTACCAAAGCAGTAATGGCTGACCGGTACATTGTCATCTTAAATCTTTTAAAAGTATCGTCTAGAATTTCTCCTTAGTCAGTTGATCTATACATCTGTGATAAGACAGTATCATGATGGTCAGTATGTCTCAATGCTGGTTGTTAATGCTCAAATAATTCAAATACATAAGATAAGATAAGATAAGATAAGATAAGATAGACTTTACTGCAGCTCTTGAATCATCACAATCTGTGAGTGTTTGCATTCTGAGACTATTATGTTTCTCATGATTATGATATGAAATCATCCATGGTGTGTGTGTGTCCTGTCCTCTCCAGGGACCTGTTGGTGACCCTGGCCCTGGGTCAGGTCCTGTCCTTGTTAATCTGTGCTATCGGTCTGACCAGCAAATACCTGGCTGATGACTTCCACGCAAACACACCGGTGTTCCAGAGCTTTCTCAACTACATCCTGTTGTTTCTGGTCTACACCACCACACTGGCAGTCAGGCAAGGTACGGGGGGGGGGGGGGGGGGGGGGGGGGGGGAGCAACACGACAAGTTGTGGTTTTGATCCACCACTGTCATTCCAGGGCCAGAATCGCCATCATAACTTCTTTTTATGGTTTAAAAGCAGTGTGATTTCTGAGGTGAAAACATCATTAGACCACTACTACAAGAACTCTCAAAATTATTGGAAAGGTGGACACCCATAAAAAAAAAAAAGTTCTTAAAGTGAATATAATGCCCAAATTGTTGTATTTGTTTCAAAACCTTCCACTTCCTCCTCCAAGCAACCTGTTCACTCGGCTTAAGGGACTGTTTGTTAGATTCTTGTGGAATAATAGACGTCCCCAGACACGACTATCACTACTGTATTTACCTTATGACAGAGGGGGACTCCCTGCCCTCTCTGGTACTATTGGGCGGCTCAATTAAGAACAATCTTGTTTTACTTTGCAGAAAGAGATGTTCCTCTCTGGAAAGGACTACAGCTAGATCTGTCCCTCCCAGTATACCTGTACTCAGCAAACGATAAAATCTACAGATTGTAGTGTGGCATCAAGTTAAAAAATATCTGAGAGAAACACCCACCCTCTCTATTTTAAGCCCTATATGGGGGTAATTACTCCTTTCCTCCAGGTAAAACAGATGGGGGGTTTAAATCTTGGGCTACTAAAGGACTGGAAAAAATAGGAGACCTTTACAACTCTACAACTGCTGATGTCATTTGGAGAAATAGCTGATAAATTTAATAATAATAACACCGGTATGTCAAGTTTTGTTTTTGTCCTGTCTCCATGTTTGTTTTGTGACTTCCTGTTTTATTTTGGAATTACTCTCCTCTCGTTTCAGTTTCACTTGCCCTTCCTCATGTGTCACCAGTCTAATTGTCTCCCCTGATTCCTGATTGTGTCCACCTGTTCCCCATTACCTCCATGTGTTCATATAGTCTGCGTCTCGCTTTGTCCTGTGGCAGTGTGTCATGTCGTCTGTCTTGAGCCACCAGTCCTATCTTGATTCAGTAATTCTCTGTCACAGTTTTCGCCTCGATTTGAGAGTTTTTTTCGTTGGCCTTTTGCCATTTAATTTTCATAGCTTTAGTTAGAGAGTTTGGACTTTGCCATTTAATTTTCATAGCTTTAGTTAGAGAGTTTGGACTTCCCCGCTTGTGGTTTTTCCCTCCTCGGAGGCATTTTCTGTTCTCATCGTTTTTTTCGTTTTTCCCCCTAGACAATAGGATTTAGTGTAGTTATTTTTCATAGCCATCCCGCCTGTTCGAGGCGCTTTCTGTTGACCATTTCCCTTATTTTGTGTGCTTAATAAAGCCTTCTGTTCAACTCTGCATCCGAGTCCTACCTCTGTGTCCCAGGCTTGTCAGTACACACTGGCCAGCATGGACACGGCAGAGCAGGACCAGCTGACTGCTGCGCTGTGCTCCCAGGCATCCCATCTCACGCAGCAAGAGGAGCATGTGGCTGCTCTCGGCCAAAGTGTCAGAGGACTCGCCCACAGCCAGGATTTATGATGTCTCATCTCACGGGGAGAGCCCGGTCGTGGGCCACCGGAGTGGGCCAGGGACTCACAGGTGTGTGGCTCTATCAAGGAGTTCACCGGGGCTCTCAGGACGGTCTTCGACTCTGTGGCGACAGATCGGGAGAAAGCTCGGGAGCTTAGCAGACTAAAGCAGGGCGGAGACTCTGTTTGTGATTACACCATTCACTTCCGCACTCTGGCAACAGAGAGCAGGTGGAACTCTACAGCCCTGTATGACATCTTCCTGAAACGACTGTCAGATCCCATTCAGGATCTGTTGGTTCCGCTGGACCTCCCCCCCAGACCTCGACTCCCTGATTGCCCTCGCCATTCGCACGGATAACCGTCTGCAGGAGCGGAAGCAGCGACGCGGGGCAAGGGCGCTGCCAGCCACCTCGCCTGTCGTTGCTGAAATCCCCTTGAGGATTGTCCTTGACTCTCTTCCGAGCAGGAGGAGGAGCCCATGCAGCTGGGAAGGACCCAGCTCTCTCGGGAGGAGCGGCTGCGGCGCACCCAAGAAGGGAGGTGTTTTTACTGCGGCGCACAGGGGCATCTCGTCACTGCCTGTCCCGTGAAAATGGACCTAACGGTGAGTCGTATCGCAGCCGTCACCCCCACTTCGCGCAAACTGACTACCATTGAGATCATGCACCTAGGCAAAGACTATGAAGTGGATGTTTTGATTGATTTGGGGGCTGACGAGAGTCTTATTGACTGGGGGTTGGTTCACAGATTGGGGCTCCAGGTAGAGCCGCTGACTAAGCCTATTAAGGCGAGCGCTCTGAACGGGAACGTGTTTTTTGACATTTTGCACATCTCCGAGCCGATAAACCTCCAAATAGCTGATCATTGGGAACACATTAGGCACACTTGATAAACTCACCTCGGCTTGCCCTCATCCTCAGATACCCATGGCTAGAGCACCACAACCCCCGCATTGATTGGTGCACCGGGTACATTACTGGGTGGGGGGAGGATTGTAAAGACCGCTGACAAAAACCAGAGCCCCAAGATAAGACTGATGCATTAAATAATGATGTCTCTGCTAACTCTGTCACAGACTCAGAGATCTCCGACCTGACCAAGGTGCCAAGCTGTTATCATCATTTAGCTGAAGTATTCAGCAAAAGTAAGGCCACAGCCCTTCCTCCTCATCGCCCCTATGACTGCACAATCGAACTCTTGCCGGGCTCCACCATCCCCAAAGGTAGACTTTACTCAGTTTCTGGGCCTGAAAGACAGGCCATGAAAGATGATTTAGATGATGAAAGATGAAACCTCCCTGAAGGCTGGATTAATTCGGCCTTCCTCGTCCCCAGCCGGGGCAGGATTCTTTTTTGTGGGGAAAAAAGATGGCACCCTCCGAACCTGCATAGACTATAGCCCTCTCAACAAGATTACAGTTAAAAACAGATATCCCCTTCCCTGCACAGATCTTCATCAAACTAGACCTGCGAAACGCCTACCACCTCGTCTGCATCCGGGAAGGGGATGAGTGGAAAACGAGATTCAACACACCAAGCGGCCATTACGAGTATCTGGTCATGCTGTTCGGCCTCACTAATGCCCCAGCTGTGCTCCAAGGTATGATCAATGATGTGTTGAGACTTCTTGGATCACTTCATCTATGTCTATCTGGATGACATTCTCATTTACTCTCCCGACCTTGAGACCCACAAGAGACATGTCAAGCTTGTTCTACAATGTCGCCGAGAAAATAAACAGTTTGTTAAAGCAGAGAAGAGTGAATTTTATGCCGAAACTATCTCCTTCCTAGGCTTTATCGTAGCCCCTGGAAGGGTTCAGATGGACCCGGCTAAAGTTAGCGCTGTAGCTGAGTGGCCAACACCAGATAGCTACAGGAAGGTACAGCAATTCCTAGGATTTGCCAACTTCTACAGGTGGTGTATCAGAGGCTTCAGCGCAATAGCAGCTTCGCTCCACATTCTCACCTATCCACAGGTGCCATTCCACTGGTCCGCTGACGCAGCTGCAGCCTTCCAGGAGCTTAAACAGCGGTTCACCACAGCGCCCATCCTCACGCTTCCCAATTCCTCTCACCAGTTTGCGGTGGAGGTGGATGCGTCCAGTGAGGGGATCGGGGCCGTTCTGTCTCAGTGAGCACAGGCAGACCATAAGCTTCACCCCTGTGCCTTCCTGTCTCGACGCCTGATGGAAGCTGAGCGCAATTATGATGTGGGAAATCGTGAGCTGCTGGCTGTGAAGGTCGCTCTCGAGGAGTGGCAGCACTGGCTGGAGGGGGCACAACACCCGTTCTTGGTTTGGACAGACCACAAGAATCTGCAATACATAAAAAACGGCCAAACAGTTAAATTCAAGCCTGCTGGTCATTGTTTTTTAACCAATTTTCTCTGTCCTACAGTCCAAAAACACTAAACCTGATGCCCTGTCCTGTCTCTTCAGCCCCGAGCCCGTGGCCACAGAGCCCGAGCCCATCCTTCCACTTAGCCGTGTGGTTGGAGCGGTCACCTGGCCCATAGAAGCCGATGTGAAGCAGGCGAATGGTGAGACTCCTCCACCTAGTGGGTGCCCCTATAATCGTCTGTTTTTACCGTTAATCTGCGCCCACAGCTGATACACTGGGCTCACTCGTCTCTGCTCACCTGCCATCCGGGTGTACGTCATACCATGTTCGCCATCTCACAGTGATTCTGGTGGCCGTCCATGGAGCCGGAGGTTCGGGAGTACGTTGAGGCGTGTCCAGTCTGCGCCAGAAATAAGAACTCCTCCAGAGCCCGCGCAGGCCTGCTGCAGCCTCTCCACATCCCTTCCTGGCCGTGGGCAGAGATCTCCTTGGACTTTGTCACGGGCCTCCCGGTCTCCAAAGGTAACACTGCGCTTCTTACCGTGGTGGATAAATTCTCCAAGATGGCACATTTTATAGCCTTACCCAAATTGCTGTCAGCCAAAGAATTGGTTGAAATCATGATGAACAATGTTTTCAGGATTCACGGATTCCCACAAGACATCGTGTAAGATCGGGGGCCCCAATTTATCTCACGGTTCTGGAGGGAGTTCTGCAAGCTGATCAGAGCCACTGCAAGCCTCACGTCGGGTTACCACCCCAAGGCTAACGGCCAGACTGAGCACCTTAATCAAGAGCTGGAGACCGGCCTCCGGTGTTTGGTGGCACAGAACCCTGCGTCATAGAGCAACCATTTAACATGGATCGAGTACGCCCATAACTCCCTTCCCACCTCAGCCACTGGTATGTCCCCTTTTTAATTGCGTTTTTGGATACTAACCCCCGGTCTTTTCTGAGTCCGAACCCGAGGTGTCTGTCCCCTCCGCCCATGCCCTAATCCATCACTGCCGCCTCATCTGGGCCGCAGCACGCCAGGTGCTGATACGACAAGGGGACAGGGTTAAAAAGGCAGCGGACCGAAGGAGGAGACCGGCTCCTGCCTACCAGCCCGGCCAGTGAGTGTGGCTTGCAGCCAAAGAACTGTCTCTTCAGGTAGAGTCGCGAAAACTGGCTCCACGCTTCATTGGTCCGTTCCCCATCACCAGGATTATCTATCCTGCAGCTGTGCATCTCCGTCTTCCCCGGTCCCTCAGAGTACATCCCACGTTTCACGTCAGTAAAATCAAGCCAGCCAAAGACAGTGCCATGGTACCGGCAACCAAGCCAACCCCGTCACCCCGAATGGTCGAAGGGGGGCCAGTCTATGCGGTTAAGAAACTGTTAGCAGTGCGCAATCGGGCCAGGGCAGGCAGTTCCTCGTGGACTGGAAGGGGTACGGACTTGAAGAGCGCCAGTGGGTCCCAGCCCGTCACATCATGGATCCTGGCCTCATCGAGGACTTTTATAAAGAGCACCTAAATATTCCAGGGCCGTCTGGTATTCAGCCTTAGGGAGGGGGTAATGTCACACTGGTATGTCAAGTTTTGTTTTCGTCCTGTCTGTTTGGTTACATTTCTGTTATTTTGGAAATGAACTCTCCTCTTGTTTCAGGTCACTTGCCCTTCCTCACGTGTCACCAGTCTGATTGTCTCCCCTGATTCCTGATTGTGTCCACCTGTTCCCCATTACCTCCATGTGTTCATATAGTCTGCGTCTCGCTTTGTCCTGTGCCAGTGTGTCATGTCGTTCATCTTGATCCACCAGTCGTATCTTGATTCAGTAATTCTCTGTCACAGTTTTCGCCTCGATTTGAGAGTTTTTTTCGTTGGCCTTTTGCCATTTAATTTTCATAGCTTTAGTTAGAGAGTTTGGACTTCTTCCCCATTTGTGGTTTTTCCCTCCTCAATAGAAAAGTGGGGCGAGGCATGCACTCGAGCACAATCAGGAACTACTAACACACGCCTGAAAATACTACAGTACAACTGGTTGATGCGACCGTATATTACTCCAGAAAAACTTCACAAATATAACCGGGCTATACCTGATATTTGTATTAAATGTGAGAAGGAAAAGAGTAAATTTTTTCCACTGTATCTGGCAATGTACAAAAATTCTGGCAAGAAATAAAACAATGTATTCAAAATATTTTACAAATTCAAATACCCCTAGTTTCACATTTGTTTATATTTGGTTTGTATCCAGATAATTTGAAGTTTAAAAAGCATGTGTGTTTGTTTGTTTTAATATAATTTTTTTCCTATATATTTTATATAAGGAACTCGCTAACCTGATACCCAACCAAGAATCTGACCGGGGGTGGGGAGTTGACATGTTTGTCCAAGGCATGTAATTGTATTTCTTTGTATTTATATTTGTTATACTGTGAAAACAATAAAAAGAATGTTGGCAAAAAAAAAAAAAAAACATTAGACAAACATCATTAGACAACTCCTGACTATACTTTTTCTTCACTCTTTCCTCTTTTTCTTCTCTCTCAAGCCTTCATTATAATCCTGATATAAATTTCTCTCTTTCAGTAAAATATTCATAACACACCCACAGCAGGAACAAGAAAACATGGCTGTAAATTATACCCTGAAAGTAATTCATTTGTAACAAGGAACAGAACAATAATACACATAAGAGAAGGAGAAAAGAAAAGATAAATACATAGCCACATACCTGAAGTCTAGCCTTTAAAGTTGATTGTTGATTTGTCCTGTACACGTGACATCCATTGCACGTCTGTCCGTCCTGGGAGAGGGATCCCTCCTCTGTGGCTCTTCCTGAGGTTTCTTCCACATTTTTCCCTGTTAAAGGTTTTTTGTGTCAAGTTTTTCCTCACTCGAACCGAGGGTCTAAGGACAGAGGGTGTCACTCCCTGTACAGATTGTAAAGCCCTCAGAGGCAAATGTACTTTGTGACTTTGGGCTATACAAATAAAATTTGATTTGATTTGAAACACCTGTACAGTTAGTGTCAGTCAGTGTTTGTTTGCTTGATGGCAGTTCACAGTTTCCTGTGGTGGGGAAACACACTGTACTGGTTTGGTTCTGCTGATGGTCTTCCTCAGGCAGCGTAATGTGATGGACTGAATCATCTTCACCATGCTGCAGTTTGTTTATGTTCTTTTAATTGAGATGATTGCACATGCAGATGATTCTTCATCCAGCCATGGAATCAGTGAAGCAAATCTGAATGTTCAGAGAAGCACAGTTATGCAGTATATACAGTGTGTGTTTGGATGGTGTGTTCACACACTGAAGCTTTAGTGCTGTCATTATCTTCTGTGTGTGTGTGTGTGTGTGTCCAGGGGAAGGGAACCTGCTGGCTATTCTGAAGCAGCGCTGGTGGAAATACATGATTCTGGGTTTGATAGACATCGAGGCAAACTATCTGGTTCTTAAAGCTTACCAGTATACTACACTCTCCAGTGTACAGGTTAGTGTGTTTGTGTGTGTGTGTTTACCCTCAGAAACGTAACATTAAATATATAATACTGCAGTACTCACATGTCAAATATCCATATGTATGTTGTACTCTATGGGGTCATGTTGCTGTCCTGAGACAGACAGCATCGTAGGGAAGAGCTGACTTCATCCAGCTTATTATTTAGTCACTGCACATTTGCTAGAAGAATACTAACTACAGACACACAATAAGGTAAGGTGAGGTGAGGTGAGGTAAGGTAAGGTAAGATAAGATATGGTAAGTTATGCTTATATCATCCTACCTGCATAGTGGGAGTAATAGTCTGTTGCTGAAGGAGCTGTTTAAGGCCCCCACCGTTGTTCATGATGGTTCTTCAACCTTTTTGACTTTTTGTTGTTTCAAACAGTCCAAATGATTTTCTTTTACTGGTACTTAAAGTGTGCATCATGTAGTGTGTAACTTGCTCCATCCATGCAACTCCTCTGCAGTCTTTTTATTTCCTATTCACCAGAAGTCAAACTCAAACTTTATTTATTTATACAAACATGCAGCCCAAAGTGCTTCACAAAGCTGAAATGAACAGAAATCAATAGAATTTTGCTAAAATAGATAAAATTTGGCCATACAAAAAAATAAAAAAATATATTAATGATTAAAGAACAATAAAAAGTAATGAACAGAAAAGAGACCATGTGTAAAAAACAGCAACTAATCAGGATCTAAAAACTGCACCAGTAAAAACAATCAAAAGTCCATGAAGTCCATGAATAAACAGAGAGGAGAAGAAGTATCCGAGAGGATGATGGAGGCCTAACAGCTCAGCAGTTTTGATGAGGCATCCTAAATAAAGCCAGTCTGGGCAGATCTCACATCTGTCTTTATTTTTATTAAATGTGCGTGTAAGGCGCACACTATATGTTATCCACCGCGCTTATTCTGCTGCCTATTCTGCTGCTTATTCTGCTGCTTATTCTTATGCCCTTTTTTTTCTCGCTTCTCCTCCGAGAGTTTTTGTCGCACATACACAAAACGGGTATCAAAATGTCGCACATACACAAAACGGGTATCAAAACGTGCGGCTTGGCCGGGAATCGATTGCTATGACTTTTCTTTTTTTTGAACATTTATTAAAACATATTCCTTGACAAGACATCCACACAGTGTTAGAGTATCAGATATAGACAGTTAACAAGTAGACCAAGAAATAAAATAAAATAGACATTACTGCAGTAATATACACAGGAAGGGGTAACAAGGTATCATCCAAGTGTTCGTTCTCTTACGTTCAATCTGATCTGCCCAGTTGAGTTGAACTTCTTACATTTAGTCACTCAAATAGTTTAGACAGGTGCCCACTTTTCCAAATACAAGTCCATCCGGAGTTGTAACCGCGCAGTTAAGCTTTCCATACAGTTCACAGTTTTCAGCCTTTGAGTCCATTGTAGTAAAGTCGGTGGTTGAGGCTTAAGCCAGTTCACAGTAATCATTTTGTGGGCAATTATCACAAGAGCTCTAAGCAGGTACAGATGATTATTTCGAAGATCTGTGTGAAGTGTCCCTAGAATCAACTGCTGAGGATCAATCAGTCTGTCCAACTTTAAGATCCCACGTATTTCCTCCATCACCTCTTTCCAGAATTTCAGTAGTTTGGGGCAATCCCAGAAAATATGTGAGAAATCTCCCACTAGACCACAGCCTCTCCAGCAGAGAGAGGAACTTTTTTTTGTCATATTTAGCTATCACTATAGGAGTTTTAAAATATCTCATCCTCACCTTCCAACTGAATTCTCTCCAAGTTGGGCTGCTTAAGCATCTGTGCCAGGACACCCAGGACCTCTCCCACTCATCATCCCCAATTATAGCATTAGCCTCCAATTCCCATTTGCCCTTTACATCCAGTGTGTCCGCAGATCTATCATTATGAATTTTGCTGTATAAACAGGATACTATTTTTTTTGACACATTTCGATTTTCTGCTACCTCAATCCAGTAACGTTCAAAATTTGAAGGTTCCTTTCTAATTTTGTCCCAATCCTTGTGCGTAGTCAAATAATGCCGAATTTGAAAATATCTAAATAAATCCTTTGATTCAATACCATATTGTGTCTGAAGTTGCGAGAAGGCCCTGAGTGTCCCTCCTTCCATTAACTGATTTATAGTAATCAGACCTTTTTCAGCCCACTTATTAAAACCTCTGTCTAGTTTGGCTGGTAGAAATCCACAAGCCTCCACCACCTTTGTTGCCCTGGATACAGACATTGGCAGATTTAACAACAGTCTTATCTTCCTCCACACCCTTAATGTGTAATTAACCCACTCATTACGTATCTTAAGGACACGGCATGCACTTATATTTAAAAAGGGGAGGGCAGTGAGTGATACATTCCTTACAGAACTTTGCTCAATGTGTACCCATTTTGTATCCATATCTAATCTCATCCACGAGACCAATACTCTTAGCTGCGCTGCCCAATAATAACTCCTGAAGTGAGGCAGGGACAAGCCCCCCTTCTCTTTACTTGCACAGAGAACTTTGAGTCTCACTCTGGGCCTTTTGTTCTGCCATATAAATTTGGAAACCAATTGATCTAAGAATTTAAAAGTGGATTGAGGGACCACAATAGGAAGAGAGACAAAAAGAAATAGCAACTTTGGCAGCACATTCATCCTTATAACTTCAACTCTGCCTACCAATGATAGAGAAAGCATCCCCCATCTTTCAAAATCTTTTTTGATTTGAGAAATAAGTTTGTCATAATTAGCTTTATATAATTGAGAAGAGGTGTGTGTCAAATTCACCCCAAGGTACCTAAAGCCCTCTTTCGACCATCTAAATTTTACTTGATTATCTAATTGTTTAGGCCAGCTCCCTGTGATCATCATTGCTTCAGATTTCCCCTCGTTAACCTTGTACCCTGAAACTTCCCCATATTTCCCCAAGCACTGCATTAGAACCGGTATAGACGACAAGGGGTTTTTTACAAACAAAAGAACGTCATCTGCGAATAGGGATATTTTATGTGTCATGCCTCCCCCATCAACTATCCCCTCAATCCGATCATTTCCCCTAACTAACTCTGCGAGCGGTTCGATACACAGTGCAAACAAAACAGGTGAGACCGGATTTCCTTGCCGAACTCCTTTCTTCAGGTTGAAAAATTTAGAGCAACAACCATTGACTCTAACTCTAGATATCGGGTCCTTATTTATAGTATTAATCCAATTAATAAATGTCAAATTAAACCCCATTTTTTCCATGGTATAATTTAAAAACGACCAGTCCACCCTGTCAAACGCCTTCTCGGCGTCGAGGCCGAGAAGCATTGAGGGGTGGCCCGAGTCTCTTGTTATTGATTGTATGTTTAGGGCCCTTCTAATGTTATTTGCCCCCTGACGCCCTGGTATAAACCCGGTCTGGTCGGGGTTAATCAATTTCCCCAGGTGTTTCTGCATTCTTTTCGTCTGTATGGAGCTAAGAATTTTTACATCAGTCCCAAGCAAGCTAATGGGTCTGTAGGCACCACACTCAATTGGGTCTTTCCCCTCTTTGTGTATTACTGTAATTATGGCCTCTGACCAGCTCTTAGGGGGGTCATTTTCGCTTAATGCATAGTTAAATATTTCACAGAGTTTAGGCACCAACTCTGTCTTTAAGGTTCTGTAAAATTCCCCAGGAAAACCATCTGTGCCAGGAGATTTGTTATTTTTCAAGGACATGATAGTTTCCTCTATTTCACTTTCCAAAATTGGGGTTGATAAGTTCTCCGCCTCTGCCTCTGATAGTTTTACTAAGTTAAGATCCCTAAAGAAAGCCTCTAAATTGGCTGTGGTTGGCACGATCTCTGGAGCATCATACAGGTTCCTATAGAAGCTTTGAAATGCTTCAGCCACATCTACCGGGTGTGTAACTTCTGTCCGGGATATTGGGTGTCTTATTTTAGGAACAATACGACTTGCCTGTTCTTTCCTCAGCTGAAATGCAAGTAGTCGACTCGCCCGATTTCCCATCTCATAATACCTTTGGTCTGTGTATCGAAGCGCTCCCTCTACCTTAAGTGTAAGCAAGTCATCCAAAGCAGGTCTACAATGCTGCAGTTGTTTCAATATGTCCTCATCCCCAGTTATTTTATGTTCATGTCCCAGTCGTTTTATATCATCTTCTAATTGTTTCTCTTTCTCCAATCTCTGTTTTTTTAATTTAACAGCTATCTCAATGCATTTCCCTCTTAAAACTGCCTTAGCACCATCCCAAAGGGTGGAGGGGGAGACTGCTCCATTTTCGTTTATTGCAAAATATTCTTGTAAAGTTTGTTTTAGTTGTTGTTGAATTATTGTGTCTGTTAACAATGAAACGTTTAATCTCCAGTATTTAAAATGTCTTTCGAACCCCAATTTTAATTTAAGCCTAACTGGACCATGATCGGATAAGGTAATAGGTTCTATAACGCAATCATCAATCTTGTGAAGGCTCTGCTTTGAAATGCAAATCAGATCAATTCTAGAATATGATCCATGCACGTTGGAAAAGAAAGTAAAGTCCTTAGTCGTTGGATTCTTGGCTCTCCAGCTATCAACAAGCCCTAACCCCTCCAACATATGTTTTACCGCCTTAGATTTCCTACTCGGGGGCCCTTGATCTGCAGGCAATTTGTCAAGTTTTAAGTTCAAGACACAATTAAAATCCCCTGCTAGAATTACAGTTCCTCTAGCTTCCCTTGCCAATATGGATGCGATATCTATGAAAAAAACAGGGTCATCATTATTCGGAGCATAAATATTCATGATGGTTAACTCTACCCCACCTATGGTTCCTATAACCACTATGTACCTGCCCTCCCTATCCTTTACTTCTCTTTGTATTGCAAAGTTAGCAGATCGATTGATCAGAATTGCTACTCCTCTCTTTTTACTGTTTGGACAGGATGCATAGAACACCTGCTCAACCCACTCTCTCCTCAGTTTTTTGTGTTCAGCATCATTTAAGTGAGTTTCTTGTAATAGTCCTATAGAGCAACTATATTTTCTTAACTGGGCTAGGATCTTCTTTCTTTTTATAGGATGATTAATACCTTTAACATTATAACTAACAACCCCTAAGTCAGACATAAAATAATGTATGTTTCTGCATTTTTTCTTCTCCAAAATTCACCTTTGCTTACAATAAATGGCCTTACTTTAACATTTACATCATGTACCTGTGTGGGCGTAACGAACGTGTCAAAGATATAAGAACTCTTAAGAAATAAACGTAAATGAACAGAACTGTCATAGTTGACTTTCAAAATCCCAGCTGGGTGCAGAATTGTGTCCAGCCCCTGTTGTCTTATAGGCAGAGAGTTGTGGCCATTAACACTCTCTGGGGGATACACACTTGGTGCTAACCAAACCCCTAAACAGAGAAAAAAACAGATTCCTCTGCGAGGCTGTAGTCCCATCTCGGGTATCATCAATAATATCAAAATAAAGGCAAAAACGAGTGTTTCACTCCTCCTTTACACTAACCTTTACATATGATTATCACTTATATTCAGCGTGTTCAGCTGTTCACGTTTCATCTAAAGGAAAAAATATAACTTCTTATCGTTGTCATAAGTTAGACATAACCTCCAAAACTTTATCCGTGCATCTCCATCACTCCCGCAGGAAGAACCGTAGATCAGCGTCTGATAGTGATGCGTCTCTTTTTCCTCTCCTCCCGCTCTCCTGCGTCCTCCATGTCTCCCTCGCGAGCTCCCGCTCCATCTTCTCTCTATCGCTCACCTGCACAGTGATGCCCAGCTCCCCCAGGGTCGGTACAGCTTCGATCAGCGTTGGGAAAGTTTTCTCTCCGGTGTCCAGGGAGATTTTCAACTGCGCCGGGAAGCGACATCTGGCCTGGATACCTTTGTCCTTCAGCTGCTTTATCACTCCTCGGACCCGCGCTCTCTTTCTTTGCACCTCCGGAGAGTAGTCTTGGTCAAAATATATCACTTTTCCTTGAAACGTGACTCGTTTCTGCGTCCAAGCTTGGCGCAGGACCGCTTCTTTCACTGTGTAGTCTAAAAATCTCACGATGATGGAGCGCGGGGGAGCGGAGGCAGCCGGCTTCAGTCCCAAAGCTCTGTGCGCTCGCTCTATTTGTATGTTTATCTCCGGTGGAAGCTGCAGCGTCGTATTAATTAGTTGTTTTACAAACTCCACCATGCCATTTTTCTCACTTCCTTCGGCTACCTGATAGATTCGCAAATTATTGCGGCGCATTCGGTTTTGTAAGTCTTCGCAGATGTTAGCCAGTGCCGCCTCGCGTCTTACTAGATGTCGGAGCACCCGCTCATGTCGCTGGCCTGTATCTTCCACCGCTCCAACCCTCGTCTCCGCATCCTCCGTCCTCCGCTCTAGCTTCTCCATCCTCTGTTTCAGGTCCGACACCGACGTTTCCAATCTGGATAAGGAGGCTTTGGTGTCTGTAAACGCTTCTTGGTTTTCTTTCCTCAGTTCCCTTAACTCCTAGAGGATCTCCGCCATGCTTATTGCGCCTTCGTCTGCACTTGCTTCATCTAAACAAGATGGCGGTCCTTTTTTTCCTGTGTTTCTCTTATCCCTGTTCGCGGTCATGATCTATTTTGGATTTCTGGTTATTCCTTTTACCTCTAAGTTAGTTTACAAACTTACAAACAGCCGGACATCGCCGATTTGCAGCGGAGCTAACACTCATTGCGTGCGTCTCAGCACATGGCGCCACCGGAAGTCTTGCTATGACTTTTCTAAGAGTTTCGGCAAACAGTTTTGCCAAAAATCGCCAAAAAATGAATGGGTGTGTATTGCGAGAACTTTCGAGAGCTAGAGTGAGTGATGTCATCACTAGAGTGGAGAGGGGAGAGAACGATCAGTGAAAAAATAAAACGTATTCGACTACCGTGGCCTCAAATGCCCCACTACAGACACAATTTATACATAGAAACGTAGGAAAATTTGTCGCTTACTCACATTCGCCTGCTAAAGCTATCAGATATATAGTTTTGGCTGGAGACGCAAAGATTCGGCAGCAACTCCCATACTCAGCCTCATATACTCCCATGTTAAAAAGACGGGACATTTTCTGGAGGAAAGCCGAAGTAACATTTCTCTGAATAGCTGTGAAGGGCCCATTTCTTCATTTATCGACACAAAACGACTATGTAGATGTTCAGGAAGGGCTCAGTCTGCTTCAGGTTAAGCCGGTTCAATGATTGGAAATACGGTTTGGCCAGAGATCCTTCCGTTCGAGGGGTGGTCTCAGCATTTTCTCTCTGTCTCTGTCAGGATTTCCAACTGACATTCTAACAGGTGCAGTAACTGCTCTGCTGATTAGGTCCTGGTTGCCTGGCAACCTCAAGCCCTAACATGTTAATGCTAACATGCTAACATTAATTGCTAGCGCGTCAACGCTAACATGCTAATGTTAAATGCTAGCGCATCAGTGCTAACATGTTAATGTTAACATGCTAATGCTAACATGCTAATGTTAAAATGCTAATGTTAATTTGCATTAGCCATTAAGAATCAAATACATGCTAATGGTAACATGCTAATGGTAACATGCTAATAGTAATTGCTAGCGCATCAGCGTTAACATGCTAATGCTAATAGTAATTGCTAGCGCATCAGCGTTAACATGCTAATGCTAACAATGCTGCTCCTGTGTCTAAATAAACATGCTAAAAATGACTATTTGAGGTGTGCTTTTTGAATACAGACCCACTCGTCACTCTCAAAATTTCTGTAGGAATTTTGTAGTACTGAATTTGCTGAGCAGTGTCAGTAATAATGTATGGGGGCGACGGGGCCAGAGTCACGCACACTCAGAATTTCTTTAGAAATTTTCTAGTATTATGTAAACTACTGAACAGTGTCAATGATGTATGGGGGAGAGTCACGGGGCCAGAGTCACGCACACTCAAAATTTCTTTAGAAATTTTCTAGTTTTCTTTCTTATTCATGGTCAGAAGGTGAGTGTGAAGTGAGAGAGTTGCAATCTGCCCTTAGATGAAACTAAAGTCACACTTTAATGAGTACTCTGCTCCTTTAGTAGCAAATATGTTACCTAAAAAAAACAAAAAGCACATTGTTAATAAATCAAACAGATGAACCTCCATGATGAAGATATTTGAGACTCTTTCAGGGGTTTGCAGGGCCAAGAGCAGTCTCTCAGAGGTTAATGCCCTGGCCCAAACTACTGAAAAACTGATGAAATAAACAAAACAGAAACTCCAGAACTGGAAAAAACTGAATCCCAAATAAAATAACTTACTCGCCTGACTGTATGTCTCTGTCTCTGTCCTCTCAGCTGTTAGACTGTTTCATCATCCCGGTGGTCCTGCTGCTGTCCTGGTTCTTTCTCTTGGTGAGGTACAAAGTGGTCCATTTTGTAGGGGCAGGTCTGTGCCTGTTGGGTATCGGCTGCATGGTGGGAGCTGATGTTCTACTTGGTCGTCAGCAAGGCCTCGGTAAGTAAACCCCCCCCCCCCATCCGGTTTATGCTTCTTTCTCTCTATATATGTCTCTCTTTGTCCCTTGTCTGTTTAGGAGATCAGAAGCTGTTCGGGGATCTTTTGGTTCTGGGAGGAGCAACACTGTACGGGATCTCCAACGTCTGTGAGGAGTTCATTGTGAAGAACCTGAGCCGCGTGGAGTTCCTTGGCATGATGGGACTCTTTGGATCCTTCTTCAGTGGCATCCAGCTGTGAGTCTTTGTGCTGGGGACAGATATACCAAAGTACCGTGCAATGTTGAGGTACTTTAGTTGAGTGTGAGAAATGTTGCAGAAGACCTTGTTGCACTCTCAGCAGTCATGACTGGACTGAGTGTTAATGCCATGAATGGGGAGATTGTTGTGTTGCATTCCACAAAAACTCTGTACAAAGCAGAAAAAAGGTTTGAACCCATGTCTGCAAACAGTACAGCTCAGTGGGAGAACTTTCCTGGCCACATATCATGAAATTCCTTCTGCAGGGATCTCATCTACGTGTGTGTGTGTGTTCTCTGTTGCAGGGCCATCATGGAACACAAGGAGCTGCTGAAGGTCCCGTGGGACTGGCAGATAGGTGAGCATGTAGACTCTGTCACAGTTTGACTTCCTTTTCTCTCTTTTTTTATTAGATTATGTTTGTAGTTTTCTTTTCTGATGTTTAACTAACAACACCATGCCTGCAGAGCATGAACTATTCCCTAGATAGATAGATAGATAGATAGATAGATAGATAGATAGATAGGGACAGAGATAGATAGATAGATAGATAGATAGATAGATAGATAGATAGATAGATAGATAGATAGATAGATAGATAGATAGATAGATAGATAGGGACAGAGAGAGAGAGAGCGCGTGCGAGAGAGAGATAGGGACAGAGAGAGAGAGAGAGAGAGAGTGCGTGCGAGAGAGAGAGAGAGAGAGAGAGAGAGAGAGAGAGAGAGAGATCAGACTCATGCTGTCATACTGCCAGAGAAAATCAGCAAACTGCTGTGTGTAAAATTTCCCTGCATAACTCAGAAGTTAAACAACACAATAGTGTTATACAAAAGAAGTCAGAGTGTTGCAGTTGTAAAAAATGTTAAAAAAGAAAAACAAATATCAACATTCAGCTCCAACCCTGATTCACAGCGACCCTGTCCCCATCATTGAGATAGAATGTGTTATTGCATGAATGTACTGAAAACAATAAACCTTCATAAACTTCATTTTCTCTGTATATATATATGTATATATGTATTAACTGCTGGAGATATCAGATGAAGTGAGTCCTACTGACTGTATCCACTTTTAGCTTTAATATTTAGTATGTCCACCTTTTGCAGCAATTAAAGCAGCTCTTCTCTCTGGCATTGTGTCAGTATATTTCCTGAGAAACATCTTAAATATAATTGTTGTAATAAACTGTGTGTATGTGTGTGTGTATATGTGTGTATATATATATATATACACTAATCAGTGTATATATACTTTGAGTGGTCGGAAGACTAAAAGGCGCTATATGAGTACACACCATTTACCATTACCAAACAGTCAGTGAGTAGATTGTAAAAATGGGTGCTACATGGTGTAATAGAACTTTCATACACGTAAGTAATATAATTATAAAAAGTAACCCACAGGAAGTCCAAATATGGTGTGAATTTGATGTAAGATCATTTTGTTCCTGTGTGTCTGCAGGTCTTTTCTATGTTGGTTTCAGTGCCTTCATGTTCAGCCTGTACAGCTTCATGCCTGTGGTGATGAAGAGAACAAGTGCCACCTCAGTCAACCTCTCTCTGCTCACAGCTGACCTGTACAGCCTTTTCTGTGGCCTCTTCCTCTTTCACTATAAGGTAAACAAAAAAAGACTAGAGACTAGAAAGGCACTCTATAAGTACAATTTACTATATCATTTATGTCTCTACAAACATTTCAGTCTGAAGTTTACAATAATGTCTTCCTTGGTGGCAGATACAACATTGAAGTACAGCTAAAAGGTCCTGTGTGTGATCTGTCTATCCACCAAAACCATCTCATTTTCAGCAATTTGTTGCTATTTGAATATGAACATGAATAAGCTACCCAGCTGTGCTAAATGTACTAAAATTTAGCATACTTTTGTGTACTTGAAGCCACTCGAATCATCACGTCATCAAGTGTGTTTATGATTAGTTAACTTGAAGCATGCTATTTTGGAACAACTAATTTTGTACTAAATATATTTTAATTGTAATTAAATTGTAGAAAAGCTCAACTTGAAGTGTATTTAGTGTACTTTTATGTGCTAAAGTGGAACAACTTAAAGTATATTTTGTATACTTTAGTTAATAAGTATATGACTTTATATGTACTAATAGATGCTTAATTAGTGTACTTTGGTTGTAATACATTAAATATGTGTTAGTGTCTTAAAACTATATAAGCTTTATACTTTTAATATATTCTTAGTGTGGTAATAATATGCTTAATAATACTGTTGGCTTATTCCAATTACTAAAAAAGCATACTTTGCAGTTAATAGTCAATATACTTTATCATTACTTTGCTATATTACTTTCTACCCTGCACATTCTTGCAAATGTATTAGTAGTATACTAAAGGCTGAAAGACTTGTGGGACTACTTCCATGCAGGTGAAAAAATGTACTTTAATGGATTTGAACCATATCCAAATGATAGTACATTACAAATAATACAAAAACAACTATCTCTAAATGTATAAACATTTACATATGTATTTTAACCATTTTCATTATAAAACTTACAACACATTTTCAAATATTGGTACTTTAGTAAACTTTATAGAAATAGGTTAATTTCAGACCTAAACATTACACTTATAAAGAACACTGAGGAAAACTGAACAATGAAAAACAACATTCCTTATTATTACACCCCTAACCCCTCCCACCATACAGAAACACACACACCACACATTATGTTCCCCTTTTTTGGCTGAACTGCTCATTGTTACACTTTTGTCTGATGGCCGTGCGCACATCAGAGACACTTGTCTGCGGAAACTCTGAGAAACTGTATCAGTATGATATACCAATATTGCTACCAGTACATAATCCAACATGTATTTAATAATTACTGGTTTTCTGTTTCCATGTGATTTAGCTGCAATATAAATCACAGACGTTTTTAAATAGACAACATGTAACTCAAAACAATCACATACCTGTAAAAGTGTGACTTTGGCAACATCAAGCTGTGTTTTTGGCGGCTCCCCCTTCGCAGCATGGACCCCAATAAGAAAACATAGAATAACAATGGGTTCCCGCAGCTTTGCTGCATGGACCCCAATAATAATAAGAAAACATAGAAACACAATGGGTTCCCGCAGCTTCGCTGCATGGACCCCAATAATAATAAGAAAACGTAGAAACACAATGGGTTCCCGCAGCTTCGCTGCATGGACCCCAATAATAAGAAAACGTAGAAACACAATGGGTTCCAGCAGCTTCGCTGCATGGACCCCAATAATAAGCGCGGTGGATAACATATAGTGTGCTTTCAGGCACACTCAATAAGTACACTTTAGAAATTACTCATAACTTTCACTTAAAGTATATTTTTGTATAATATATTTCTATAAAGTGTAATTAATTATTTTAAAGTGTTAAAAGTGTTAGTGTGAAAGCGTGATGTTAGTATACTTGTTATATATATTTACAAAAAGTACAATTTGTGTAAGTACATTTACATGCAATATACTGTTGAAAATGTAAATACAATAAAGTACTTTTTTTTTTTATTTTACCGAGGATGCATAATATAATAATGCAGAATGCTGAAGACAGGGAAAGATGACACAAAGGAATTTAAAGTTTGAAACCACTTGTAGCTTCTCTTCTGACACATAAATAATGTAAGTGAACAATCATACATGCTCATTGCTGCCAACCCTGAACAGGAGTAGACCACAAATAGAGTTCTCGGAACCTTGACCTGACCAAAAAGTGTGGGACATGGTGTCTCCATGTCACTGATAAATGATAAAGAGGTTTTTAAGTCTGTCTGTCTCTGTCTTGCAGTTCTCGAGCCTCTATCTGTTGTCATTCTTCATAATTATCTTGGGCCTGGTCCTTTACGCCTCCTCATCAACCTACGTGGCCCAGGACCCACGAGTATACAAGCAGTTCAGGAACACAGGCATCCAGCCGGTCACTGGCCTCCCTCCCCTAAGTCCTGGAGTCCTGGAGCCCTCTGTCACATATACCAGCCTGAGCCCTGAAGCAGGGGACGAGCTTCCAGTGCGGGTAGCCTAAGATGATCTCATACGGAGTTTAGTCTGTCAGCCTGATGAGTCAGTGAGTCAGCTGCAGCCTCCAGGCTCTGCCTACATGTTGTAAACAGAGGAATAGTGCTGTCTGCTGAGCACAGCAGCTAGGCGATCGGTTTTCATTTTGTGGCCTGTATAGATGGATGGAGTCTCCACCCAATGTGTGAAGAAAATAAGACAAATTCATAAACCCAGATATTTAGGTGAAAAATGAATGTAATGAAAATATTGAGTTCACTGTGATCAAAGACTGTGAGCAGACAGCAATGACTGAAATTGATGATTCATGTAAATTGATGGTATTGACATTTTATTTAATCTCCTGTTTTTTTTAAATGTCAAGAACATTTGTGCTTCATACTCATGTATATGCTTCACTTCATTTCCACAGTGTTTCTAAATCAGCCTGCTCAGATTCAGTGACAGGTTTAGAAAGTAAAACATGAAGGCTGAAGTCAGATAATACTGAGACTGTAGTGGGAGAAGTGGAAGAAAGCATACAGGCCTCCCCATAGTTCACTGAATTCATTTATTAACTTTTTTATCAAACAGACTGTGCTGATATGTAAATACATGGCTGCCAGTTGAAGCTACTGATGGTTTGTCCTCCTATTTTATTGACCGGTACGAATCTATTTGCACTTAAAATATTTAAGTTTGACTACTTTTACATCAAGAGTTCAGTATTTACTCAGAATGTCAGTGTGACAGTGTGTTTCAAACACAATTTAGACCTTCATCTTGAGAAATAGAATTTACAGAATAAAAATACATGAACTGATGAAAGATGATCTAAGAGATTTAAAAAAATGATTTTTAAAATCTGGTCAGGTAATGGACTTGGCTGAGGCCCCTTAATTAGATTTTCCTGTAGGTTAACCATCTTTAACTCACTGTATTATTAAAAAATGACCCATTTCTGATCTTTCAGAATGCTGCAGCTGGGACTTGTTCCCAACAAAAGCACCATGTAATCCTTTTTACAGTATCTCTTCCAGTCGTATGTAAAATAGATTTAATATGTATCTTCCTCCAGTGATTGCAATGAGTTGTGAACTGGGAGCAGCTACTTTGGGCCACAGGTTCCAGTAAGAGGGTCCCCATAGATTTCTTTTATTTTTTCATTTTGAAAAATAAGCGACTACATCCAATAACAAACAGTAGAACTGATAAACATTTCATTATTTGATCCAAATAAATATTAGTAGCATTAAAATACTGTTCATGATTGTTTAAAAGTGTTTCCCTATTTCTATCCTACAGGTTAATGCAAAAAATGAACTAACAAAGGTTGTATCTAATTGTCTAGGATCAGTGTCATTACCCCAAATGTAGTATTGGCCAATATAAGAGAACACTCAAAGAATTATTAAAAGTAAAACCCTAATACTAACACTAAGTTAGTAAATAATCAGCGGGCTTGTTCATTTCTTGTTAAAGCCCCTGTTCTCTGTATATCTTGACTTACGTAGAATGGAGAAAGCACTTCCCTCCTGGTCAACACCAAAGTCTTCCAAACTCCAGACCTCCTGTTTAGAATGCAGGTGCTTTGCTGGCCTCCAATCCCTGATGACATCATTATGATGTTATGGTGTGACTTGACAGAGTTCCTGAGCAGAGGAATGGCCTTCATTATCAGGCAGCATTTATGACTGTTTGATCAAAAACTGCTGTTTTACTTCTTTGGTTACAATGAAGCAAAGACACTGATCGGAGGATCAGAACAGAGGGTTAAAGGTCCAGTAGTTGTCTTTTTTTTTTATTGTTTGCCATTTCACTGTGGACAACACAATCTACACACTGCTGTGTACACAACTATACACAGTCAGATGTATTACCATAACATGGCCTTAGTGTTTGTTTTCATGCCTTACCATCCAAATCCAGCTGAAGAAGTGGGTAAAACTTTGTCTGGTTCTCAATGCTCAGTGTGCACTGATAAGATGGGACAAACTGCTGAATAGTGTCATACTGTATAGTGAACTCATTGCTGAAGAGCATTATTTGTCTTAATGTTTTGTTTGTCTGTTACTATTTTAGTCCTAATTGAAACACTGTTGAAACGTAATGTTGCAAGCAATATATTTTCATGTTCCACTTTGATTTCAAGGAGGAGGATGACGCGCGATAGTTTTTATAGGTCTGTCTGGTTCTTTGTTCACTGCATATGACTTCCTGTGTGGATTATTGACAAAGGACGTTCACGGCCTCCTCTTTTCATTGGCTTTTGTATCCTGTTTGATGTAGTGCGTTGGCGTTGCTGTTAAAAGTGTAGTTACAATGATCTTATGTAAAATAAAGCATCTCTGTCAGAAGGTTTGTGAGTGTCACTGGTCTGTGTGTGTGTGTGTGTGTGTGTGTTTGTGTGTGTGTGTGTTTGTGTGTGTGTGTGTGTGTGTGTGAGTGAGTTATAGTGTCCTGTAGGGGGCAGCAGAACGCCTCTGTGCCTCAGAAGCAGCACACCTCATGTTAGCAGAGGAAGTGAGGGCAGGCAGGGCATCATCCATCTTCTAAAGCAGCTGCAGCCATCAGAGCAGATCAGCACAAAGGAACAAACACAGACCATCATGGGAGCCGTTCTGGGACTGTGCTCCATGGCGAGCTGGGTGAGTACGCAGTGAACACACGGTGTGTGTGTGTCTTTGAGCTGCTTCACATCTCTGACGCCGTCATGACTGCGCGGTAACAGCGCGCAGAGGCCGCGGCTCTGTGGTAAACACAGCGCGGCTAGCTGAGTTAGCATCCCTGTCCTCACGCACAGGCTGCCGTTAAACACGGCGACAGATCATTGTGTCATGTGTGTACGGAAGCTAACTGCAGCTCTGCATGACGCCTCTCTGTGTTTAGACATCAGCTAACCGACACAACCACGAACGACGTCACAGCCCCGCGAGCTGCCCACCAGTTTTTGATGACGTCATTCAGCTAAATCTGCATTTACGCTCATTTAGCCGCAGTAATGCTGTGTGTGTGTGTGTGTGTGTGTGTGTGTGTGGACATCGTAAACACGCAGCTGTCGACCGTATCAACAGAACAGCTGTTGCGACACTCCAGCATGTAAACAGACACTGATCTGAGGTCAGCTGTTCTTATTGCGACATGAGGAGATGGTAGACGACGACGACGACAACGACAACAACAACAACAACAACAACGTGTTGTAACATATAGTTTAAAACGACACCATCTATCTATCTATCTATCTATCTATCTATCTATCTATCTATCTATCTATCTATCTATCTATCTCTCTCTCTCTCTATATCTATATATATATATATATATATAATATATAATCTATATATAAGATTTTGAATGAAGAAGTCATTAAACAGACCCTGGTGATGTTTGTGCAGATCCCGTGCCTGTGCGGCAGCGCCCCCTGCTTGCTGTGTCGATGCTGCCCCAGTGGAAATAATTCCACAGTGACTCGTCTCATCTACGCCTTCTTCCTGCTGCTGGGAGTGGGCATCGCCTGTATTATGTTGATGCCTGGAATGGAGGGGCAGCTTAAGAAGGTACGCAGTGTTCCTCATCTGACATACAACATACTACATGATGAGTGGATTATTCCAGGACAGGACAGAATGTGTCACATTATCCACACTGCCATCAGGGCAGAGAACAAACAGTGCTGGAACCTGATTATGATTGTATTGCTAAATGTGGTGCTTTTAATTTGAAGGAGCAGTTTTGGTGGAGAAGTTGTAGAAAATGGAGGAATGGTAAATACACTGTACATTTATAGCACCTTTCTAGTCTTGAGGAGCCAGAAATCAACTCACAGACACTCTACCTCCTGAGCCACAATCATTTAGTTTTTATTTATGAAGCTCTGTCTGAGAAGACACAACCTTGACTTCTAGAAATATGAACATTTTGTGTGTTTGTGTGTGTGTGTGTGTGTGTGTGTGTGTGTGTGTGTGTATACAGTGGTGGTCAAAAGTTTACATACAGAAGAAACATAATGTCATGGCTGTCTTGAGTTTCCAGTTATTTCTACAACTCTGATTTTTCTCTGATATAGTGATTGGAACAGATCCTTCTTTGTCACAAAAAACAATCATGAAGCTTGGTTCTTTTATGACTTTATTATGGGTAAACTGAAATTATGACCAAATCTGCTGGGTCAAAAATATACATACAGCAACATGAATGAGCAATTTTGGAGACTTAGAAAGTTGTGTCAATGACATGAGCTTCATAGCATGACTTCTTAACTTCCTGTGAGTGATCATGAGTGACTACAGCTGGTGACTTCTCTTAAAAAGGGCTCATTGGATAAAAACACCACACAACGCTACAATGGGAAAGTCAAAGGCGCTCAGCACAAGATCTGAAAAAGAGAATCATTGACTTGAACAAGTCAGGAAAGTCACTTGGAGCCATTTCAAAGCAGCTGCAGGTACCAAGAGCAACAGTGCAAACAATTGTTTGTAAGTATAAAGTGCATGGCACTGTTTTGTCACTGCCACGATCAGGAAGAGAAAACGCAAGCTGTCACCTGCTGCTGAGAGAAAACTGGTCAGGAGGGTGAGAGTCAACCCAGGAGCACCAAAAAGCAGATCTGCCAAGAATTAGACGCTGCTGGAACACAGGTGTCAGTGTCCACAGTCAAGCGTGTTTGCTCACCATGGACTGAGAGGCTGCCGTGCAAGAAGGAAGCCTTGCTCCAAAAGCGGCACCTTAAGGCTCGACTAAAGTTTGCTGCTGATCACATGGACAAAGATAAGACCTTCTGGAGGAAGTTCTGTGGTCAGATGAAACAAAAATGGGCTGTTTGGCCACAATGCTCCGCAACATGTTTGGAGGAGAAAAGGTGAGGCCTTTAACCCCAAGAACAACATGCCTACCATCAAGCACGGTGGTGGTAGTAGTATTATGCAGTGGGCCTGTTTTGCTTCCAATGGAACTGTTGCCTTACAGAGAGTCAAGGGACATGAAGAAGGAGGATTACCTTCAAATTCTTCAAGAAAAACCTAATCATCAGCCCGAGGTTGGGTCTTGGGCGCAGTTGTGGTTCCAACAGGACAATTACCCCAAAAACACATCAAAAGTGGTAACGGAATGGCTAAATCAGGCTAGAATGAAGGTTTTAGAATGGCTTCAAAGTCCTGACTTAAACCCCATTGAGAACATGTGGATAATGCTGAAGAAACAGTCCCGCCAGAAAGCCAACAAATTTAACTGAACTGCACCAATTCTGTCAAGAGAGTGGTCAAAGATTCAACTAGAAACTTGCCAGAAGCTTGTGGATGGCTACCAAAAGCGCCTAATTGAAATAAAAATGGCCAAGGGACATGTAACCCAATATTAGCATGCTGTATGTATATTTTTGACCCAGCTGATTTTGTCACATTTTCAGTTTACCCATAATAAGTCTAAAAGAACCAAGCTCATGAATGTTTTTGTGGACAAAGAAGGATCTGTTCCAATCACTTATCAGAGAAAAAAATGGTTGTAAATAACTGGAAACTCAGACAGCCATGACATTATGTCTTTACAATGTATGTAAACTTTTGGCCACCACTGTGTGTGTGTGTGTGTGTGTGTGTGTGTGTGGTTGAGTGTGTATGTATGTATGTATGTATGTATGTATGTATGTATGTATGTTATATTATATATATATATATATATATATATGGGCTGTCAATCGATAAAAAAAATTAACTATTAATCGCAAAAAATGTAAAAAAAATGCCGGTTTTAGTATGGGCAATGTGGGCGACCCGCCGGGCACAGTCTCCGTGAGGCTTTAAGTTAATGCCTCTTATACACCCATTCACACACACAATAATATATCTGGAAACAAAGCTCTACTCTGCTACATCCAAAATGGTGGCGCCCTGGGCGGTCGCCTTCATTGCCCATAGCTAAAAACCGGCCCTGCTTGTATTAGTTTACGGACAGATTGCCACATCCAATATGGCGGACACGGTAACGTATCGCACGCAACGGACCAACCTGCTCCGTGAGGCGTTTATGTATACGTCTATGATCTATCCTAACTAAAGGAGAGTCTATGTTATTGTCTATGATCTATCCTAACTAAAAGGGAGTCTATGGCAGAAAGATGGATAAGGACGGACTTTTAGGGGGAACATTTCATTTTAAAAAGTTGCCCGACGGCTCGTTGGACAAAAACAAGGCATTTGCACAGTTTGCAAAGCCGAATTTAAATTCCACAGAAGTAACACGACTTAACATATCACCTCAAAGCAAAACACCCTGCTGAAATTACCCTCCACGGGACCTCGCCAGTCTACACTAATAGAGTGTGGCACTCGTCACGTATATTTCCTCTTCTGGCTTTTTTCTGTTTGCACTGTGCATATGTGCACCTTAAGCCAATAAAATGAATTAATTTAAATATACTTTCTCTGTGTTTATTCTACATGAATTTGATCATTTACATGAATAATATTCATTATAAGCTTCAGTCTCAGAAAAAATGCATTTAATTTATTGATACATTTATTGATAGATTAATCGCCGATTAATTACAGATATTTGCGATTATTTTTTTTTTTTTTTTAATCGATTGACAGCCCTAATATATATATATAAAAATATGCACAAACTGTTCACAAACCTAAAATCCACTTGTCTTATCTGATCACTAATACAGTCAACCATGGCTTGCACAGCTCTGAGTTCCTGATATAGTCACATTTGTTCCTGTGTTTATGTCTTGTTAGGGGCCCGCGCACGCAGTGCGAGGCCCTATTGTATTTGTAGTTTATTTTTTATTTTTAGGGCCCGAGCACAGCGAGGCCCTATTGTATTTCGAACGCTGAACGACGTTTAAGAGTAAATCGCCTTTTCCACAGCCCATATCTCCCCCCAAAACTCACGAGAAATTTGCCTACCCCCCCAATGTCAGGCGTTAAATTACGTATTTTGGAGGTTCCACACATGCACGCGCTCATCGCCTCCACAGCGCCACCTAGGTGCGTGTTTTTGCCGGTGCCCCTCGCCACGGTTTCGCCCACATGCACGAAACTCGGTGGGAGTATGTAAACTTGCCCAGACGCACAAAAATCTCTGGTGCCCGGGCTACAGTGACGCGTACGGCATCCAATTTTTTTTTTTCCCGTTTTGGCCTCATTTCCAGGGGTCGCATTTGAACGAATCACTCCTAGGGATTTCATCCGATGTGCTTGAAATTGCCGTGTGTGTTCTCAAGGCGTCGACAATGAAAAGTTATCAAATCACAACTTTTTATCAGAGGGCGTGGCCGTGACGGAGGTCAACTCCACACTGCTGATTTTTCCACAAAAAAACAAGACTCCATTCACTTTTCGCTGATTTTCGGGCACAAGTGTGCGGCTTCATATACTTTGTCACAGCTGTCTGAAACTTCTTGGGCTTGTTAAGAGCGTATTATGCACAATTCGGCTGCATATATCATTTGGTGGGTCTGGCAAAAAAGCTCCCTAGCGCCCCTGGAACTTTTCTTTCAAACGCCCCGCCAAGTTTGGACACCGAGTCACGAAACTCGGCCCAATTGTAGAACTGGTGGACCTACAAAAAGTCTCTTGGACATTGGCTCACTGAACACGAAGCCAGATATTTAAGGATGAATATCACCATTATTGGGCCCGAGCACAGCGAAGCCCTTTGTATTTCGACGCTGAACGACGTTGAAGAGTAAATCGCATTTTATACGCCTTCACAGCGCCACCTACGTGAGTTTTGGAGGTGCCCCTCGCCACGGTTTCGCCCCGTGAACGAAACTGGTTGGGAGTATGTAACATGCCCCGACGCACAAAAAAGCTCTCTGGTGCCCGGCCTACAGTGAACCGTACGGTGTCCAATTTTTGCCAAATTTGGACTTTTGTGTTTTTGAAAAAATCCGTGGCGAAGGCGCTGATTTCGATGTGAGCTCATATCTCCAGGAACGCTTGGCGAAATGGAACCAAATTGATGTCATGCTTCGAGGCGCTGTCCCTAGTCCAGGAAACAAATGGTGTTCATGTCGTCTCTAGGGGCGCTATAATTAGCAAAACATTGTTTTTGCTCATATCTCCTGAAGGTGTTGTATTTGAAATGGAATTGTGATATCCACAGATACTGTGGGTTGCCATTGATAGTTGATGCCAACTTTTCATGTTAGCCAATCGCTGTTGGCGGCAACGCCACCAGACAGGACGTTTGCTCATATCTCGGCAACGCTTTGACCTCCGAAGACCAAATTCGGTCACAGGCATCGAGACCCGCCCCAAAGTGGCCAATACATTTGGTGTCATTTGTCCACTAGGAGGCGCTGTGTAATGGACCAAAATTGCATGGGCTCATATCTCAGGAACGCTTTCAGCGAAACGGAACAAATTTTATGTCCTGCTTCGAGGCGTTGTCCCCAGTCCAGGAACAAATATGGTGTCATTTTCGTCTCTAGGGCGCTCTAATTACCAAAAATTTTTTTTTCTATATCTCTGAATGTTTGCATTTTTATGAAATTGTGATATCCACAGTACTGGAGATGAAAGGATCAGCGTCTCCTGATCTGTACGTTGAAGAGTAAATCGCATTTTATACGCCTCCACAGCGCCACCTACGTGTACGTTTTTGGAGGTGCCCCTCGCCACGGTTTCGCCCACGTGTACGAAACTTGGTGGGAGTATGTAACATGCCCAGACGCACAAAAAAGTCTCTTGGTGCCCCGGCCTACAGTGAACCGTACGGTGTCCAATTTTTGCCAAATTTGGACTTTTCGTGTTTTTGGCCTCATTTCCAGGGGTCGCATTTGAACGAATCCTCCTAGGGTTTCATCCGATGTACCTGTGAAACTTGCGTGGTGTGTTTTCAAGGCCTCGACAATCAAAAAGTTATCAATCAACAACTTTTTATCAGAGGGCGTGGCCGTGACGGTTCGTCCAAAGTGAACGCTGTCGTTTTTTTCACGAAAAACAAGACCCTTTACTTTTGGGTGATTTTTGGGCAGAAGTGTGCGGCTTATCATATTACTTTGTCAGAGCTGTCTGAAACTTATTGGGGTTGTTGAGAGCAATATTATGCACAATTCGGCTGCATAATTAATGAGGGGGAGGGGCAAAAGCGCTCTATAGCGCCCCCTTGAATTTTTCAGTGGAACAGCCCCGCCACAGTTTTGGCCACAGAGTCACGAAACTCAGCCGAATTGTAGAACCTGCCAGGACCTACAAAAAACTCTCTTGGAGCAATGGGCTAAGACTGAACAGGAAGCAAGATATTTAAGAATGAAAAGCGCCATTTTCTGTGTTTCGGCCTGGTTGACAAGGGGTCATGTTTGAACAAACTCCTCCTAGGGATTTCATCCAAGTCCCTTCAAACTTGGTAGGTGTGTTCACATAGACTTCCTGAGTAACAGTTATCAAAATGATGAATTTTGGGGAAACGGTGTGGCCATTTCCACATGCGCACATTTCGACGTGCGCGCATATGCGAGGGCCCGACCATCGCTGCTTGCAGCTTTAATTTTGTTTGTTCTTGTCGACAGTATCTTAAACTTAATCGCAGCATTAATAATTATCCTTGAAGAGATTGTTAAGGTTTTTTGAAGTGTGAGATACTTGCCCATAACCTAACATCACTCTCTGTCTAAGTGCTGTCTGTTTCTCCATACGAGGAATACTCTGACTGCTGTGCTTTGTTTCTGCTGCAGCATCATAGCTCGTGTTCTGTGTTCTCCTGTAGATTCCAGGTTTCTGTGAAGGAGGCATGGGCTCGTCTATTCCTGGTGTGGAGGGTCACATCAACTGCGATGTGCTAGTTGGTTACAAAGCAGTGTACCGTGTCTGCTTCGGCATGGCCATGTTCTTCCTGCTTTTCTCTCTGCTCATGATCAAAGTGAAGAGCAGCCAGGACCCTCGAGCTGCGCTCCACAACGGGTGAGTCACAATCCTGTGTTTTTGCTGAATGTCTGGATGTGGCCTAAGACTGATGTGAGAACTGTTGGAAGTGATTGTCAGGGAGCTATGTAATACTTTTTTTGTCTCTGTTGCAGGTTTTGGTTCTTCAAGTTTGCAGCAGCTGTTGCCATCACTATTGGATCATTTTTCATCTCAGAGGGTCCCTTCACTACCGGTAACTCTTCTGTCCATTGTTGCATTTGTGTTTATTCCCCTGACAGTCCTTGAAGACTTGGACACCATTAGCCTGCGTATGACATCATCACAGATTTTCAAATGGCGAAACAAGTTCTGACGTGTGATGTGTGTGACTTCAGTGTTTCATTCCAGCTGCATGAACATGGTGACGCTTTCTCCTTCATGTGTTCTGCAGTGTGGTTCTATGTCGGCATGGCTGGAGCTTTCTGCTTCATCCTCATCCAGCTGGTTTTACTCATCGACTTTGCCCATTCCTGGAATGAATCCTGGGTGGAGAAGATGGAGGAAGGCAATTCTCGCTGCTGGTATGCAGGTATGATGACTGTGTTCTAATGAGGCTTACTTACTTCATGAGAGAGTCTTATCTTTACTGTGAAGTGTGACATGCTAAAGGAAATCAGGTTAGTATTTCTTCAAGACTTGACAATGATATGATGATCTTCACATGTACACATCAAATATGCAATAATAATTCTTCCCATAATCCTCCTGTAGCGTGATATCAGAGCCTCTTGTACACTGTGTCTGGACTGAAGTTGTGTTGTGTGTTCACAGCTCTGCTGTCGGTCACCACAATGAACTACTTGTTGTCTCTGGTGTCTCTGGTCATGTTCTACGTCTACTACACCCACTCTGATGGATGCACTGAAAACAAGGTCTTCATCAGCATCAACATGCTCCTCTGCATCGCTGCCTCCGTCTTGTCCATCCTACCTCAGATCCAGGTTCACACCAGTTCTCTTTACATTCATGTTTGAGTGCATGTGACGAAGCTTAAGGTGGGGAATGTAAGGCTTGTATTTTTATAGGCCAACATTTTCATTTAGAAAGGACACAGAAAGGAGTCGTTACTGATGATGGATCTTTTCTTTGTTAAATCTATTTTCCTACTAACACATGCTGTTCTCTGTCTGAAGGAGTCCCAGCCCAGGTCTGGCCTGCTGCAGTCCTCCCTGGTTACCCTGTACACCATGTACCTGACCTGGTCTGCCATGACCAATGAACCTGGTAAGATAATATTCCCACTACACAGAGAGCTTTTGTGCTTTCCCACTGCCCACTTCCATCAGAGTCTGTGTTGCTCTGGAGTTAGACAAAACATGTACAACAAACCACATAAGAAGAGCACTGTTCATCACTTCACCCACATTTACACGTGGATGGTGAAGGCTTCTGTTTGGAGGGCTACAGTGCTTTCTATTCATGATATGGTGATGCTTACACAGATTACACACACACACATGTTGGTGATAGTGATGTATTTAGTGAATGATGCTCATGTATTGTGTTGTTTGTGCACTGATGCTTCATCGACCAGCACTAACTTTGATTCTTGTGAATCACAGACAGGAAATGTAACCCAAGCCTTCTGGGTATTATCGGGCTGAACAGCACTAGTCCTGCAGGTCAGGATCGTGTGGTTCAGTGGTGGGATGCCCAGGGGATTGTGGGTCTGATCCTGTTCCTCATGTGTGTGCTGTACTCCAGGTGAGGACGTCTTCTAATAATCTGTGCAGATTATCAAACAGTTGAAGGAGTGAGCTGCAGACTCTTTGTTAGACTTTTTGTGTTGTTATTGGAGAAGATGGTTACAGCCCCACATCCTCTCTTTTCCTGTTTGTCCTTTAGTATTCGTAACTCATCCAACGCCCAGGTGAACAAGCTGACTCTGACCAGTGATGAGTCAGCTCTCATCGAGGACGGGCCTCAGACTGACAGCTTCGAGGAGGGCAGCGGTCTCAACAGAGCTGTGGACAACGAGAAGGACGGCGTCACCTACTCCTACTCCTTCTTCCACTTCATGCTGTTCTTGGCTTCACTTTATATCATGATGACACTCACTAACTGGTACAGGTAGGCTTTATGTTGAGACCAGCTGCTGTGCTTACAGCACAGTACAGCTGTCAAAGGTGTCGTACTGATACTGTGTGTTTTAAAACGATTCAATACTATCAAATTATAGTATCTTATAGTATACAGATGTTGTTATACTAGGAAGATGCATTTAGCATCAACTCTGGAAAAGCACTCTTAACTTTTCTTGCAATATTTGTTCAATTTACAGTCTATGGCCATTTCTATGCATATAGACTTGAATTGTGTTTATAAAAGCTACTATCACTCAAACATTTTCATAGTTATGCTTTAGTCAGAGTATTGTACTTCTATATTTTTGATAGCAGCAGATCTGTCAGCTTACGTGTCTGTCTCTCCTGTCTCTGCAGCCCCGACTCTAACTACGAGGCCATGACCAGCAAGTGGCCATCTGTGTGGGTGAAGATCTCCTCCAGCTGGATCTGCATCGCTCTGTATGTGTGGACACTGGTGGCTCCACTGGTCCTGGTCAACAGAGACTTTGACTGAAACACACACACACACACACACTGTCCCACAGCTCATGCACACATTAACGCTCTGCCTCACCTTGTATTTTGTTTCAGCAAAGTAAGTCAGACAGTCGGTAAATAACCCCGCATCAGTCACTGCTGGAGGGGCCAGGCTGTGCTCAAATTGACTTGAAATATTTCAGGGCTGTTTGGGTTTGGTGTAGTTGGTTGCTCGCTCTGTGTAGTCTGCTACAGGGTTCTGTTAAAGTGTGTCCTGTCCCAGCTCTGACTGCAGCCCGGTCTCCCTGGTGTCATGTCATAGTGAACAGTCAACAGCCTGTTGTGCTGGTTCCCCATGCTGTTGTCATTGTCAATATCCTGTGTATTCCTCGTGGGTGGGTTTGTTTTCTTTCTCTAAAGACAGAGCTGCATGCTTTTCCTTTCAGACTTGATGTGACAATAACAGTAGTTGTATTTTAAGCTTTTATATGATGATGACGATGATGATGATGATAATGGCTTTGATCAGTGCCCCCCTGTGGGCAGACTGTAGTATTACATATGAAAATGCTGTTACATGTAAAAAAACAAAGGGAGAAACTTGTTTGAATCTGCATAGATCAGGACTGCAGCTGTGGCACTGAGAGATAAGAGCAAGAGAGCAAACTGTTGTTCACTAACTAGTACCATCAGCAGGCATGAGCAGTGCTGTGTAGCATTGTGCAGGTGGTATTATAGTTATCATGTGTTAAAGCTCCATCAGCTGTGTGTTTACTCCTGAGCACATACACAACAAATGTATTCCTCTTTCTGTTGCTTCTGATTTGTGTTGAATTTTGACTTCAAGTGAAACTGAAAAACTTCTAACTTATTTGGTAGTGTTAGCATTAGCATGTAGTTTATCTGACTTGGCAGACATGTTGTGGCTGTACATGTGTTTGATGGTCTCACCTGTGCTTTTATTCTAATAAGATTTTTTTCTCTTGACATGTAAAAGTATATTGTAACTCGTTTAATAAAACTTGATTCTGATTCCTGCCTGTGTGTTTAACAGTTCATCTGTCAAATTATAGCCTCTAAATAAATGAGCTTCATCAGCTAAGAATAAAGAAATGTCTTAAATTACAACTGAGGGTTCTGCATTATCACTGACTTTGCCTAAAATGTTTTTTCTAAAGAGGATTAGGAAATTTGAGTATTTTTAAAATTTTTATGTTAAACATACATTCTTCACATGGCACTAATCGTCTTCTGTAGTTTCATGAAGGCAGCAGGTGTCTTCTAAAATGTTGTATCAGTACTGGGACTTGAAAAAAGCAGAGATGAAGAATACACATCATCAGTGACATACATACACCAGCAATTGTTGATGATGTGATGATAACAAAGACAATAAAATCACCAGGAAGACTGCAGAGAGACCTCAGCACCAACAACAAGATATGTGGCAGGAGATCCAGAACATTACAGGCTACAAATGCAGGAGCAATCAGCTAGTTGATGTCATTACTGACATGATGAACATCTGTCTGTCACAGGAGTCTGCAAAGTCTGCAGTGGCCCTCACACCCATTCTGATGAAACACTTTGAGAAACTGCTCCTCCAACATCCCAGCTCTTAACCAATTTGCATTCAGAACAAACAGATCCACACAGACCTCCTCTGCCCTCCACTCAGTCCTCACATATATATCACAATAATATATCAGTCAAAGAGGTCAACTTTAAAACAGAGTTTGTTCATTCAATGTTTTTTTTATTTCTCATTTATTTGTTATGAAGCTGACAGAGAGTAAGCAAAGGTGTCATCAGAGCAAAGGAATCTAAAATCTAAAATATATTTTACTTTGTTTATTTCATATGTGTCATGTACAGTTAGGTCCAAAAACATTTGGACAGTGATAGAATTCTGCACACCTCCACAATGGATTTGAAATGAAATAATCAAGCGAATTTGATTAAGATTAAGATTTAATTTAATGGGTTAAACAGAAATGAAACTGAAATTGAATTTAGGAGTTGCAGCCATTTTTATACACAGTTGTCTTATTTCAGGGGCCCAAAATAGTTGGACAAATTAATATTTATTTAATTTCATAAATAAAATGTTTATTTCTAATACTTTGTCAAGAATCCTTTTAGACAATGGTTGCTTGAAGTCTGGATCCCATGGACATCAGCAAATACTGGGTTTCCTCCTTTGTGATGCTTTGCCAGGCCTTTTTTGCAGCTGTCTTCAGTTGGGCTGGCTTTTGCAAATGTTTTTTAACAGTTTTAGACAGTCTTATCTGGCCTTGCTATTCTTGAGGGTTATTAATGGTTTACACCTTGTGGTGAACCCCCTGTATTTGCTCTCGTAAAGTCTTCTTCTTATGGTAGACTTGGAGAATGACATGTCTACCTTCTGGAAAGTGTTCTTCACTTGGCTTGATGTTGTTAAGGGCTTTTTCTTTACCATGGAAAGCACCCCACGATCATCCACCACTGTTGTCTTCTGTGGACATCCAGGCCATTTTGTGTTGCAGACCTTACCAGTGCTTAACCTTTTTTCTTAGAATTGACCAAACTGTTGATTCAGCCACTCCTAATGTTCCTGCTATCTCTCTAATTGATTTTTTTTCTTTTTTATAGCCTAATGATAATGCGTTTGATTTGCATTGAGAGCAACAGCTTCCAAATGTGAATGTCACACCTGGAATCAATTCAGGACCTTTTACCTGCTTAATTGATGAAGAAATAATAAAAGAATAGCTCACATCTGTCAATGAAACAGCTTTTGAGTCAACTGTTCAATTACTCTTGGTCTATTGAAAAAGAGGGAGCTACATATTAAACAGCTGTCAATCATAAACCTTTTATCCACTTTGGATGTGAATACTCAAATTAAAGCTGAAAGACTGCGCATTACCAAAATATATTCAAGTTTCAGTTAAATAATGAATATGGGCTTAAAAAAAAAAACAATAAAAAATTGTCTCAGTGTCCAAATACATATGGACTAAACTGTATATATGTGTAAATCTAAAATGTAGAAAATAATACAAATAAAGTTAAAGGACAGTGACACATTCACACAAAGATGTGTTTTTAATCTAACTGTTGGCAGACTAAATAACAGAAACACTCTACATCTCACATTTCTGCAACATAATGATCAGAAAAGATGATTCCATTAATTTATTGTAGGACTGTTGGATTAGGCTGGTTTTAGTGAAGTGTAGTATACTCCAGTTTGTTTTCAGTCATTGGATTCACACACATTACTTGTTAGTCAGATGAGTTGGTGTGATAAACAGCAATGAGACAAATGACAAACAAAGACTGTAGCGTTGGATTTATTGGAACTGCAAGGCTTGCAACAAGACAGACAAGTTGTGGGATGTCATGTGACCTCTGACCGTGCACAGCAGACGATAAACAGCATCGAGGTGTGTCTATGTGCGGCTCTACCAGAAAAAATGGATGCCGGCACTATATGAAAGAAGAGTTTCCCTTTATCAAAACATGAACATACTGAGGCGATTCAACAGCACAAGTTCTATGCCAGGAAACACAAAAATCATTTACAGCTGTCTGACCGGGCAGATCAGCCCAAAAATGAAACAGACTTCCTGATTCTGCTGCAGAAACCAAAGTGTTGTTTTCTTGAACAGGAAGTTTGAAGATTTCAGGAACAACTGACCACTGTGACAGAATCAGGGAATGTTCATGTTTGGAGCTGGTTCTTTTTCATTCTTGACAACTGGGACAAACAGATTGTTGCCATGCGTGTCTAGATATGACTTATGGCTGACTGCAAATGAATTAAACCGCCATGACGTTACATCAGACGAGGGCTGAAGCTTGTTAGGGTGTTTCTCTGGTTTCCTCATATTTTTTTCATGACTCATGAATATGTGACGATTGTTCACATTTGTCAGAGGGGTAATCAAGAGTTCAATGTTTAACAATTTGACCTTGCAGTCAGACAACTGGATGGCAATTTCACCTGCTACAGTCTTACCGACAGACTGAGGTTTTTGCACACCTGCAGGTTGTTGTTGGATCAAAAGCAAAGATTCAATTTCAGACTGACAAAATTATTTTAACTCAAGATCCAAGCAAAGTGTGTGTTCAGTTGCCCTGGAGAAGATTCTGCTGTCACCACATGAACTTTGGTCTCATTGGAGAACTTTTCTCTGAGCTATGAGCTCAAGTTGAAAGCTATGCTAAAAACTAGTAAGAAGGGGCTTCAGGAGCTCATATGGTCGAGGACTCGCCACATTAAGTACTAAAGCTGAGTCCTGGATTTGATTCCATCCCCACTTCTCTGTCTCCAGCTGTTGCCATTAAACAAAAGCTTAACAGAGAAATATACAGCTAGTGGGCAAATGGACCAATCTATTATATGACCACATAGTTAAATCATTGCACACCATTGCTGGTGTTCTCACATGGACAGGCAGAGCACTTTCTCAAATCCACAGACAGTTCCTGTATCTAGACTTACAACACACACACACACACTCTCAGGCACACCCACACACAAGCTGACACATTTCCAGATGACCATCAATCATCAATTGCACAACCTACTTTATAATGTCACATTATCCCCCGCTCTGAGTAAAGTGCAGCCTGTGAGTTGACTGGCTGCTGTGATGTGGAAACTGAGTGACCTCTGATCAGGTTCAAGTAAAGTGTTTAGTTAAGATCATGTTTGCCCCAGTTTTCTCTCATGTTGCTTTCATGACATAAATGTTACAAAAACAAACTCTCCCAGTGAAAAAGAATACTTTGCTGGAAACAGCACTAACTGCAGGAATGTCACGTTATGAAGAGTCTCAGCTCTGCACACAAAAGTAGCAAAAGATTAACAAAAATCTGAATAAATTGATTTTCAGACGTAAAGCAAAGATTCAGTCTCTCGGTCAGGTCAGGACAGGATGCTTCCTCACTGACGCTGTGATACTCAAGAGCATAAGAGCAGCACAGAGATGATATCCTGGTGTCCTGTGCGTCATTTTTACATTTAAGACCACCGCATTGAAGAAAACATTCAAGTCACATGATGATGATAAAGTACCTTCAAGATGTCTGAACCCTCATATACGGCAGAGTCACTGCATCAGAAAGATTTATTCTTGAATAAGCGAGCCCACTCAGAAATGTCATTCATCTGCATGTCAATGGTACCACACATGATGGAGGGCAGTTTGATGGACAATGTCGACACAGATGAAGCATCAGTGTCAGTATTCCAGGGATAAGAACCATTTGATGATGTGTATCGTGGGCTTTGTCACTTTGTCATACACCATACATTTGTATTGACATACATCATTATTCTACTGAATAAAAAGACTTCAATGTTATCTTCAATGTATATCTTTCATGATAAAATGTGAGCTCTTCTTTCACCAGCCTCTTTACGTCAAGCACACACCTCAGGTTGGAGCAGTGAGAGAATATTAGCACACAAATGTCTGGAGGATGAAGTGATGTAGTCTGTGCTGTATGAGTGTCATCACTGTCACAGTGGTTCCTGTTTCTGCTCACACTCTCTACAGCTGGGTGGAGTCGGCCTCCGGTCCAGCAGGACTTAGTTCACACAGGTAGAAGAGCGTCTCTTGGCTGGCCTCCGCCTCTGTCAGAGGCTCAAGGTGGATCAGGGAACTGTGAGCTGGCTGCTTCAGCTTCAGGCTGGAGTCCAGCAGCTCTGAGGGCGGCTCAGCCTCCACACAATCACTGGAGCTGGAAGAGGGCTGGAGGTGGGCGCTGGAGGACCTGGTGCTCAGATCCACCTCTGGAGGAGGGGTGCAACCATCAAGGAAGGCCAGCAGGGGGCAGGAGGTGTATTGGATCAGCTGCTTATCTGAACACATGACATGAATGGAGTTCAGTAAATGGGAGTATGTTTTAATAGAATGCTGTTCATCCTTCCAGTCCATTACTGTGATGACTTAGAAAACATTTCATTTCTCTGTAGGCTCCTTTTCATTCTGCTGTCGGACACAGAAGAACAATCTGAGCTGGCCACTACAGTGACGTAGTGCTCTCACATCAATCTTATTTTGGATTTATAATAATCATAATTGCTGATTATAAGACTGTGTAAATGTACACAGGTCATTGCATGTGACTGCAAGGGCAGATATAATCCAGGAAGTTTGAGTGTGAGAGAATCCTCCGCTCACCTGTGTTGTCTTCCTCTGTCCTGCCTCGATTTAGCTGTGTAGTGTTCTCTTTGGAGGACACACTCTCCTGAAAACACACAGATGAAATGATAAATACAACAAACAACTGTAGTGTGTGTATGGACACACACACACACACACACACACTTTGTAACAAATCTTGTAATTTGACATCGGAGAGTCAATGCACTGTCTCTATTTCACAAGCCCTATTGATTGATTAGCATAAGTAACACAAATATTAGTCTCTGAATTCATTCTCTGTGGACAATGAACAATGTTTCTGGGTTTCTGGACCAAAATTTCCTCTGCAGTCCAATTAGCAACTTAAAAGCTGAATTGATGTCAGATGATAGCTGAAGGGTTCCGAGTTCACATTTGGGCCAACGTGTTTGTTGTCCACTGCTCTTCACATGGACAGCCAAAATCTTGTTCCCCACCTACAGATTCTGCATTCATATGCAAATATCTGGTTTGTAGAGATTAGAACATGAATTTAAACATTTTACTCTATTAAAACAACACCATCTATCATTCTGATGGATAAATCAGATCTTGGTAATGTATTGTTCTGTTTGAACAGCCAGCGCACACATGAGGTTAGCTTCTCCACAGTGCTGAAATCAAACTGATTAGATATGTTGTGTTAAATCTGAAAAGACATTTATCAGGTGAGTGCTCTTTGGTTCAGTGTGAATGTGATATCATTTTACCTCCAGGGTGTCAAAATCAATACCAAACTGTTTTCCATAAAGCATGGCTTGGAAGTCCTCCAGACTGCAGTCAATACTGTCCAGATAGTCCATCAGCTCTACCCTGACCACACACACACACACACACACAAAATCAATAACACATTTTCACATAAAACTGATCAACTGACATACTGTAGGACATCATACCACTGTGTGTCTGAGCACAGAACATGCAGTGTTGTATTTAGAGTTTAGTAGCTTCACAGGAAATGAAAGAAAACAAAACAAAACTCTAATATGAATCATGAGTACAGTAAGTCTGAAAAGTATTTTAAGGTGCAGTCTAAGGCAGTGAGCACATTTAGGATCCTGGTGGTGGTCTGAGGGTAGAAGCTCTGAGCCTCTCAGTGCTGCTTTGGTATATCTGAGTGTCATCTATTGTACGTTCAGATAAATGAAGCACTCTTCACAGAACCTTATGCTGGCCTTGTTTGGTGTTGTTCAGAGGGTGTCACTCCCTGTACAGATTGTAAAGCCCTCCGAGGCAAATGTACTTTGTGACTTTGGGCTATACAAATAAAATCTGATTTGATTTGACTTGATTTGATTTGTGTCTCTACCACACAATGATGTTTCCTTGTCAGAATGCTCTCTGTAGTGCAGGATGAGAAAGGTCTATATTTGATAACTCCACATCAGCTGAGCAGGAACTGGATAGTATAGATAGTCATATGAAGGAAGATGCGCACTCACAGGATGCATTGCCACTTCCATTAATAATCAAGTCGGCTTTGACGTGTTAGTGTAGAGCAGGGGTCAGGAACCTTTTTGGCTGAGAGCGCCATGAAAGCTACATATTTTAAAATGTATTTCCGTGAGAGCCATATAATATTTTTTAACACTGAATACAAATAAATGTGTGCATTTTTAAGTAAGTCCAACAGTATAAGTCTCTGAATTTATTCTTTTTAATAACGTAGCTAACCAATAGTAAATAAAATACTTCTTAACATTAATGCGACTTCTGGTGCTGCATGGTCCTGATCGTGCACCAATCCCCATAGCAACCACTGTGTTTCACATGTAGACACGCATGCGCACTCACATACTTCTGAGTGAACTCTCCGGTCGTTAGCTCATAAGCAGTTTCTTTTCCGAGCTGTTCTGTATCGTTAAATTGAACAAAATAACACGAAACATAACTGCTTACTCTCCTACTGATTTTAATTGGGGCATTTTGTATGGAAGAATTATCCTATCTTTATTCAAGAGCGCACATTTTCAGTTTAAGAGCATGATTTCTCCTTCTCGTGCTCAGATTTATTGTCCTTGTGCTCAGATTTTGTGCTCGTACTCAGATTTCTGCTGCTTTCTTTCAAAATATGTGCTTGGACTCAAAACATCACATGCTTGTGCTCACATTTCTTCTGCTTGGACACAAAGATTTCGCTCGCACTCATATGTCCAGTTCGCGCTCAGATCTAATATGCTCGCACTCAAAACATGTCCTGTGCGCTCTCAAATTTTTTCTGCTCTCGCACAAAACAGCACGTCCTTTCAGGTTGAAGTGTCTGCTCAGACTGAAGGATGTCCCGCCCTGCCATCCCAGCCATTGCACTCTTGCTGCATGTCATATTGTGATTTTAAATTAAAATTAATTGATGACTGTTACAGTAATAGAATCCGTGTAACCAGTTGATTCTCTTATTGAAACGTTTAACAGGCGGCGCATAATTAGGTTAGTGTTGGTTTGGCTTCATAATTGGCAACATTAAGCAATGAACTTACTTGTGGGCTTTGGCCATCCATCTCGTCTCCCGCTCAGTGGGCTGCCGAGCTCAGAATCCCGCTCAAAGTCTTCTTCTTGTGGAAGCCAAACCAACACTAACCTAATTATGCGCTGCTCGTTAAACGTTTCAATGAGAGAATCAACTGGTTACACGGATTCTATTACTGTAACAGCCATCAATTAATTTAAAATCAAATATGACATGCTTCCTTTAGGGAACATTATTAGGAATCACTCTATCAATTTTCATTGTTATGCTGATGACACCCAATTATATTTATCAATCAAGCCTGATGCAACCAATCAGTTAACTAAACTCCAAGCATGCCTTAAGGCAGTGGTTCTTAACCTTGTTGGAGGTACCGAACCCCACCAGTTTCATATGCTCATTCACCGAACCCTTCTTGAGTAAAAAATAAAATATGATTTTTTTACTGGTGCACAAAATGAACCGTGCATTAACATCACCTTGTTCAAATAACAAAACCAACACAGTGCATGAACTCACAACAACTTACCTCAGTGTGACTTCTGCTGTTGCCTTTGAGAGACCAGTTCAGATATGCGTGGCTTCACCTTGGCAAGTGCCAGTCTCATGTCATTTTCACAGCAAAGTCTGTTCCTTTTCTTAGTTTTTATGTCCAGCATCCTCGAAAACGATTGCTCACAAAGATATGTTGTAACAAATGGTATAAAAAATTCCAGGGCGGAGGCTCCACCGAACCCCTGAGACCGACTCACCGAACCCCTAGGGTTCGATCGAACCCAGGTTAAGAACCACTGCCTTAAGGATATAAAAAGTTGGATGACCTACAATTTTTTTTTTTTTTGTTAAATTCAGACAAAACACTGAAGTTCTTGTATCTCTGTCTCTCTCTGTCTCTCTCTGTCTCTCTCTGTCTCTCTCGCAAGTTTTTCCTCACTTGAACCGAGGGTCTAAGGACAGAGGGTGTCACTATACAAATACAATTGAGTTGGTGTATTTTAAGAGAGAAGCTGTTTTACAAACAGACCATATACCCGCCCCTGCGGAGCGTTTAAAAAAACGTCGAAGGAACACACACAAGATTGGGCCACACTCTAGCTGTCTCCCTATTGGCTGGTGAAACACACTAATTTAAGTGCAGGGTGGGACATCCTTCAGTCTGAGCAGACACTTCAACCTGAAAGGACATGCTGTTTTGAGCGCACAGGACATGTTTTGAGCGCGAGCACATTAGATCGGAGCGCGAACTGGACATATGAGTGCGAGCGAAATGTTTGTGTCCAAGCAGAAGAAATGTGAGCACAAGCATGTGATGTTTTAAGTCCAAGGGGTCTCTCCTCTGCGCCCAGCCTTCGTGACTGCATACTGCCACGACTGCATACCACCACTGAATCCTTTACTTTCACCCCTGTCTGCGAGCCAGATGCAGTCATCAAAAACCACATCTGGCTCGCGAGCCATAGATTCCCGACCCCTGGTGTAGAGTGATTACTGGTGATTGGTGTGAGTGGTCATCATTACTCTTGTCTGTTAATGTCAGGAGACCTGCAAACACACTGTGGGTCATGGTGTAACATAGAGTGTATTATTTAACAAGATGCAGGGGCTAGAATCTCTATGATGTACTTCTATTTATTTCAAGTGTTTAGATCCAGAACTTCCAGAAATGTACAGGAGTGTGCCATTGACAGGGAAAAGTGATGGAATGGTAGATTTGGAGTGCTGGTTTGTTTTTCAGGGATTAACTATTTTAATGTCCTTTGAAGTGTGTTATAGCATGTTTTGTCATTCAGTTGGAAATGTTTGGCTATCGTGTATAAAAACAGGATCTGGATTTTGTCTCAGTTTTGTGCTTTAGCCACCCTGGAGAGGCTCTCCATCGACTCCATGACTGGAGATCTAAAGGGGAAATGCCACGCCCTGAGGAAAATGACCTTAACCTTCTGTCACACTGATCCTTCTACAATTTTTTTCATGTTCTGCCAAACACAAAGAGTCACCTAGTTCAATGATATAATCTAGTGGACCCAAATAAAACTGATATGGGCAGTGCCTGTACGTTGGCTAGCAGGATGTGTTGTAGAGAAAATCAATGTGTCCGTGTTTAACCCCTCCGTGTTCCACCTCAGTGTTTCATCCAATGTTGAGATGGATGTGCAAATGGACACAGAGACCTGGTGTTTGTTTTCCACAATGTTTACTTCATTGTCTGAAGCACTGACTTAAACATTTTCATTCTAATGAGTGTCTCAAGCCGTATTCACACCGGGGACGTAAGCGTCGCGGTCACTGGAGCTGATCACTGCCAGTCTAATCAATCAAACCATTCACACTGGGTGTGCTGCGGAACGTCTCAGCAGCGACTCTGCAGCACCATCATTCCGTAGCACTTCTATTTTTGATGTGAGCCGTTGCTAAACCGCATAAATCTCAACAGAGCAGACTGCACCAGACAGGAAATCCGACACAGAATCAACATCCTTCCGCCCCCTTTTAAAATAAAGGATTCTCGCATGATCTTGCGTGTGAATATGGTTGGCTGGTTGGCTAGCTGGCTGGCTCGCTACGCTACCGCCACGTGGCCGGTGTGAGTTGACGCCGGGCAGAGGACGAAGCAAAACCGTGGCGCAGCCGTTCTGCGACGCTTACGCCCCCTGTGTGAATCCCCAGACAAAAATGATCATTGTTCAATAGATTTCACAAAAATTACGATTAATATTGCACAAATTTAGCAGAGCTTGTGGAGAGAAGTCTGCACCTTCTAGCATTGTTATTGTGTTACTGTTAGATTTGCACAGACTGTTCTGCCATTACACATTATTCAGGACTATGAATATGTATTTTAATAGATATACTGTCATGTATAATATAACACTAGAACTATAATTCTAATTAGAAATGTTTTCACTTACTTGCCCAGCAAGTTGATGTTCTGTGATATTGCTCCATTCTCATTCAGTATGGAGTCCATCATCTTGACTGGGTCCTCCAGACTCAGGCCTGAGGATTTATTGAGCTGCAGGGCGCTGCTGGTGGCTCCACTGCTGTCTGAAGTCCTGCTCCTCTGGCTGCTATCTGCTGCTGATGGTGCTGGTGGTGACACACCAGCCTCTGTCTGTTTGATGTCAGCTGTGCAGGTTGTGCTCACCTCTGTCTCAGCAGGCTGTACTGCACAGCCATCCAGCTCTACTTCCACGATTTCTATGTCACTGAGAGAGGACATCGTCATACAGCTTGTCCCATAGAGAAACTTCTCTACCATGAATTAACTGAAATCATTTTGTTACACTGACATGTAATCAGTCACTAAGTCACACACACTATTTCACTGATTCTGGTGAAACTGGATCATATTTTATGGAAAACATGTTTTCTGCTTTTCCCTCTGATGTCCTCCGGCTGCTCCAACTCAACTCTCTGTGATTTACTGAGTTTCCTGATGGACAGTGAAGTAAACTGCTGACAACTGTAGCTGCTGTTAGCTAATGTGCTAATGCTAATGTTGTTAGCCAGGCTGCCTGGACTCTGAGCTCAGAGCACCGCCTTTTTGGACCACCAAGCCTGTGACATAGGTGAATGCTAACAGGGAGCAGAACTGGTGCTGTGACAATTTAACAGGACTCAGCAGCCTCTAAACACATAATGGCAGAGGAGAACAGGCAGGAGGCGATGGAGTGACCATGCATGAAGCCACCAGACAAGATCAAATCTGGGACTGACTTTTAGTGGACAGTGAGAGCTTGGTGAAATAAAAGGCTGAAAGACAGACGCCGAGCTGGGCTGACTGCTGTTGGACTAGTCAGTAATATTAGCTGCTGCTATGTCTGCTGTTGTTGACCTTGCTGATGTTTGGCTGTTAGCAAAGTTGTACTTAATCATGATAAATACATGTGTACAGCGGTCTATATTTACCACAGTGGAATTACACTGAAAAACTGGGGGCACTACATGGCAAAAATGTTAATTTCTATGCAATGTTACTTTAATCTACTGGCAGTTTCCACTTATTCAAAGTTTTGTTTTTTGGGGCGGCTGTGGCTCGGAGGTAGAGCAGGTCATCCACCAATCAGAAGATCGGCGGTTCGAACCCAAAGTATCCTTGGGCAAGATACTGAACCCCAAATTGCTCCTGAAGGCTGTGCCATCGGTGTGTGAATGTGTATGAATGGTTAGTTCCTCAAACTGATGAGCAGTTGGCACCTTGCATGGCAGCCAATGCCACCAGTGTATGAATGTGTGTGAATGGGTGAATGAGATATGTCCTGTAAAGCGCTTTGAGTGGTCAGAAGACTAGAAAGGCGCTATATAAGTACAGTCCATTTACCATTTGTTTTAAAAGAGATCACTGCTCCTGACCACACTCTGCTCTTGCATTTTAGACATGTCTAAAACAAACAAACCTTTTCCTGCAAAAGTTCTTCTTCTCACAGTTTGATGAAGGCTAAAACAATTGGTGGACAGATTTAATGAATGAAACAGCTGGCATATATTGAGCTCCTCTCCAATGCAGCAGCAGAATTACAGGAAGTCTTGACTAACTAGGAGTTAAATTCAAATAATCACATTCTGTATTTTGCCTGAGGGTGTAGGACTCAACAACCTGCGATTTTACTAGTCTTCAAAGGCAAGCTGAAGAAGTCCTTTTTTTTTTTTTCCAACTCTCTGTGATTTACTGAGTTTGTTAAACCTGTAACCAGGTTTAACAAACCTGGTTACAGGTTTGGTTGTGTGTTTTTTATGTGTTGTCCAGTTGTGCATGGTTCGAGAATACTGTCATTTGATTTCATTTATTTAGCTTTTCATTTTTTATTTTATTGTGACAAATAAAAAACAGGTCTAAACAACCAGATATGGACATATTCTTCACTGTTTGGTCAGAGTATTGTTTGAAATAAACAGCCACAGTGAACTAAAAGGGCTTTCACAGCAGTTTGTGACCCTTGCCGTACCACAAACCCCCCAATGGACACCCAGGAGAGCATTGCTGCAAAGCACACACTTTCCATTTGTCTTGCACCTGTCCCCAGTTGACCCTCCAATGCACCATAATCGCAGTTGCAGCGGTAGAACATTGTGAGTGTTTTGTCTTACCCTTGCTCGTAGGCTCTGGGCGACCCCTCGCTGATCTCGGCCATCACTTCAGTGTCATTCTCAGTCACGTCACAGATGATAACGTCATCTGATATCTCTGCACTCTTCACACTGTTCAGACTGCTGACAGATGACTAAACAGGATACACACGGTCAAGAATTATAACAATAGAGCACATTAACATTTTTAAACAAAGAACCACAAAATAACAGATCATATCACAAGGTTTATGCATTGTTTGCTTATTTACCTGCTCCACACACACTTTCTCATCATAGATCGGATGGATGTATTTGGGCTTCTTTCCATTGCTGTTCATAAGAACTGGCCTGTCAAACAAACATATATATTTACATTATATCTCAACACTTCAAGTTCTGAACAAGTTATGGATGTAGTTAAGACTAACATATGACAATTGAAATAATAAATGATGTAAGTCATTTTAAAAAAGTCCACATTTTTTAACACTGAATAGAATCTGAACATTAAGCTATCATGGAGAAAGTATCTACATCATTCAAAATTTGACAGCTCTTTATTTTTCATGAGGCAACTCGTTTGTCTTATTGAGAATAAATACGAAGACTATAAATAGTGACCACTTTGTGGATGTCTGGAGGGACACTGATTCAGTAGCACAGGGAAGGATGTAACAATGTTGACTTACCGTTTGCGCTTTAAGTTCAGGATGCGGTTGTTCTGTACCAACGTGACGATGAAATGTATGAGCTGAAATAAAGAATGCCAGTGATGAACAGAACATTGACATTTTCTTTCCAAAAGTGAGGGATTAAATTCATGACCTTCAGCGGGCGGGGGGGGGTCACCTTTTTGATGAGCTGCTGTTGGTGGGCATGTTTCTGTCTCAGATCTGAGATCTCCCTCCATAGAGCTTCATTCTCCCTAAACAACAAAACAATGGTTACATTTACAGTCCAACCACCCCATCTCCTCCTCCAGGGTTGTTTCCACAACTTTCCACTTACCTCTTCAGTGTAGCTAGCCTGGCATCAATGTTCTCCTGTTTGTTATGAACATTTTGAACATTCGCCAAGATCTTGGTCAGGTCTTCCTGTCGAATCTTAGTGTCCTCTGGCCGGGTGTTAGAAACCTGAAGTCAGAAATGAGTCAGATCTTGCATTTATGGTATCAACTCAACACTGGATGCATAGATTAGATTTGATTATACTTTATTTACCCCACAACAGGGAAATTCACTTACTACAGCATCAGAAAGTGTAATATACACTACAGAAGTAGAATAAAAGTGCAAAACACAACGAACGGACAGAAGGATCCTTTAGCCTATACAATAGACAAAAAACTAACAAATAGGCAATCAATAGACAAGTGTACAGATGAGTAAACTGTTTGTTGATGAGTAAAGAGTGTTTGCACAACTGCGCATATGTCATGCACCAGTGGGATGTCTTGGAATCACAGTCACAAGGCTACATTTTTTTAAAATATGAATTATGTTGACACCTGGGAAGAGAGATGGATACCAATTCACCAAAGCAAATCTTTTCTATGTGAAATCTTGGCAATAAACCAGATTCTGATTGGATAACAGAGAGATAACTCCACCTTCCTTTTGATGTTCTCCAGCAGGTCGTCCTGTCCATGTTTGAAGTAAGGGTGCTGAAACTCCACTGGGCCGTCTCTCTCCTGCTTCACAATGCCTGTGTCAATGTGCATCACTTTACGGAATCCATCTGAGCCCACATACACATGTACACGTGTACAGACAGGCAGACAGACAGACAGACAGACAGACTTGGTAAATGAATGAGATTATAGCAGGCATTTCTCTAGCATTTGTCATTTTCTAGAAAAAACAATCTGTTGATTTATAAAACAATGTTATGTTGATAGTGAAATAATGTTCATTGAAGTGAAATAAACGTGTTGGTTCTGACTCTGGTATTTGGCTATGGTGGGAGGGGGATCAGTTCTAGGACGAGGGCTGCTGCTTATCCTGCCATTCAAACTAACTGACAGTTAGTGCTACTTACCAGCTGACTAAAGCGGAATTAGGAACAGTCAGTGTACACGCATGGAAATGATCAATGCTGTCTTACACATGTTGAGCTGCCTGATGAAACTAGCCATGTTGTTGTGCTTGAAGAACTTCGGGAGAATCTCTTTGGCAAAGCGCTGCTCGTCCAGCACCAGGAAGCTGTTGCCCTCCTGGAAACAATGAAGAGGATGACAGTGAGCAGAGCTCCACACAGAGAGGAGGAGCAGAGCTCCACACAGAGAGCAGGAGCAGAGCTCCACACAGAGAGCAGGAGCAGAGCTCCACACAGAGAGCAGGAGCAGAGCTCCTCACAGGCCTGTCTCACTCTCATTCAACACTTCAGACTGGGCCCAAAGCTCAGAGGAGCTGCCGACGTGACGCACAGAGGCTAACAGCAGAGACACAGTGACGTGTGTGTCTAACGGTCAGTGTTTAGCTTTAGCTCATGCTCGTTACCTTACACGCTTGTGTTGCGTGAAACGCACGGCTGTGACACGCAAACACTTCACTGTTCTGTGCGTGATGTGCTTCACTTGCTGCGGTAACTTAAAGATAGCCGTTAGCTCCTCCAGCTGCATGCTAGCAGCACACAGTGTGACGTTACCTGGCTCCAGCAGATCAGCTGGTTGCTGTCGGAGTCCTCCACCAGCGTCCACAGCTTGGTGAGGAAGGCTGGGACGTTCGAGCTGTGCTTCATGTCGGAGGTTTAAGGACAGTTCGACTTCGGCTGAGAATGTGCAGTGTGAGAAGAGCCAGTCTGTGCCTCTGGGCAAAATAATGCCTTACTACTTCCGGTTCTAATAAACGGGAGCTCATTGGTCGATGTGACTTTACGTAACGACTCCTCACGTGGAGATCCATGAAAACACAGAGGGAGCTGCATGTTGTCTCTGACGTCACATGTGAACATAGAATCCGAGAGAGACACATCATATATATATACAATAGAGATATAGATAATATAGATATATAATATATCATCTATATCTATCACATATATATATATATATATATATATGCTAGCAGCACACAGTGTGACGTTACCTAAATCATATGATTCATTTATATTTTAAAAACGTGAAAGCTTCTATAGAAGTCATGCATTTATACATTCATACATTTGAATGAAGGGCTTCCGTAGAACATTTCACGTTTTGACAATATAAATGATCACATTTTGACATGAAACGTTTCACGTTATACCAAGATAAAAGAAAATCATCAAGTTTCAATTCATACTGATTTAATACTGATCCATTCTTATTCGTCTAGCTGGAAACATGAGTCAAGGTGCAGAGAAACAGAGATGAACTTGAACCCATAATCTTCAATATATGTTTTAATTTTCACAACAACAACTATTATACAGAGTGAAACCTTTCCACTCTGAAATGAAAATGAAATTGAGAAAAGTCTGGTACCAAAAGTAAGCCGAGGTGAACTGTACTATGCAGTGAAATTGAGACTATTATTTCACTTTAAAGGTTCAGTTATAGTCGTCATAAGAAGACCGTTGGTTGGTTGGTGAATTGTTGGTCTCTCTAAATAATATTATAAAGAGTATGGTCTAGACCTGCTCTGTATGAAAGGTTTCATGAGATAACCTTTGTTATGATTTGGCACTAATTGAATTGGTGATTAGAACCTAGTGGAAGTTCTGGCGTACCTCAATGTTATCATTTTTGTGTTCTTAGTTGTCATTAGTTTTCATTTATATATATTTTTTCTTTTTTTTATTCATCTTTTATGTTATGAGTGAGTGGAAAAAATCAAGAAGACCCCACAAACTGTTCAAGAGGGCCAGCTCTGACTGCCCCCAGAGTCCGAATGTTGAGAAGGAGAACTTTAAATGTCACACAGAATTTGTTAGGGAGCTGGTAGAGATGCTCGAGGGTACATAGTGATGTGCTGCCAGGGTGCATGTGAGAATGCTGGCAGCAGAGATATATTGGAGTCCTTCCAGGGCTTTATTGGACAGGTCAGTTAAAAAGTTGGATAATGTTCAGGTTGCAGCCATATACAGCTCTGTTTTGTTGGTGTTAAGGCTGAAAATGTAAGCTGTCATCTAGTAGTTTTCTGCATTTTTCAGTGTTTCTGCTAACTCTACTGTCTGCTCTCAGTAAAACTGCAAACAGGCCTTCTGGTCACGACTGCTGCTCCAACCTTTCTGTTCAACTGTCTGCTGTTTATTGAACCTGAATCTGTTATCAGTACTGTTGTGTACACTATACTACTGTCTCCTGGCTGCTGTTAAGGTTTAAGGGGGCATGAGTTTCATATCAGTTTAAGATGGTTCCTTTAGCATTTAGGTAGAAATGTCAGAGTTTAAGAGATCTTTAATGTTCTTCGAAACATTTCTGAAAATGTGTGTCATCATTGGCCACTAGATGGAGTCCTTGATTCATTGCAAGACCTGATGGCTGTCAGATGAACCGGTGTACCGCCAAATGCAATGAGTCTAGATTTCTTACTTTTTTATGCAACCCATCGGCTGTATGAACAATGACACTTGTCTGCTTTAATGCTTACAACACAATCTGCTCTTAGTGTTAAACATGTCAGCTTAAACTAACTTCATGAAGATAACTAATCTGAATACAGAACATTCAAAGAGGGCAGTATGTCAAGTTAATCACCATGGGCATATGCGTTTCATTTAAGTATTAAGGCATTTTTAAGAGATTTATGAAATATCAAATTTCACATCATTTAAGATGTGCTGATTCTAAAATCCTCCCTTTGGCAACTACCAAAACTCAAATATATGAATCACTCAGTAAAACAATTATTTGTGATGGTAAACTTTGAATATGGCTAAAAGAGACAAGCATTCCCTCCCTGTTGTCAGTAAATTCTGTTAAATAAAGATCTTGAAGCTGCATCATTTTATTCTTTTTATTATCTACAGAATGTCTCTGAGGGCAGAAGTGAGTGTGGGTGAGCCTGTGCTTTCACACCAAGGCTCACTGACTAGTCACAAAAAATAAAATAAATAAATAAATAAATAAAACCAAACCAACATTAAAAGCAAGCCCTTGATGAAAGTTAATTATTAGCAGCTGTACCTGTAAAGGCTAGTCCCTGATAAATCACAGCATAAAATACACTGAGTCACACTCTTCTGAGTAAATGCTGGGTAGAAAAATTGATACCAGCCTTTTCAGAGAACCTCTTTCACAGCTAAATAAAACCTGAGCAGATAGAGAGCGTTAGACTGGTGCACTTACTCAACAAAAGCATGCCAGGGTAAATTTAAAAGAACCAGTAAGTGACCGGGCCTAACTTTCAGGCTAGTAGCCATGACTGCTGAGTGAGGTTGACAAGTGTTGGGCTAATTGGATTGGAGGGTAATATTACATCAAAAGATGTCACCCGCTCTTTTAAAATGGCTGTAATTAGGACATTCTTTAACTTGGACACAGGGGAGATTATGGAGGAGCAGGAATCAGAGCGCATTACAGCCACCCAGGTGATACATGGTGATGCAAGTTTGAAGAGAATTTCACACAAAAAAGCATTTGTGAAAAGTTCATGATTGGATGGGTGCAGTTACCAATTCTTCAAATCATTTTACAATGTGGATATTTTTTGCAGGTTTGGCCATCTGTCTGATTTAAAAATACTTTAGAGACACAAGACAAGCCATTCTACTATGAATTACACTCATATGACACTGTTAACTGTAAAATTAATTTTTCCACATATATTTAACAACATTTGAAATGATCATTATTTAAAGCCACTATGTGAAGAATTTGAACATTTCTGTGGCTGAACTTCCTGTTGCAAAGTCAGACTACTGCTACTAAACCTTTGTGATACCAGTAAGATATGTCGATGTCTCATTAATCATCTGGGGATTTCAAAATGCCAGGGAGTTAGCCACTAATAAACATATGGCTCTGACTTCAAACTGATATATAGAATCACTTTGTAACATTGAAGAATATTTTTAAAACTGCCATGAGCATCATTTTATGATACAATGTTGTTTACAAGCACACACTTTCCACGTCAGTGCCTCACAACTTTAGATTGGTTCTGCAATGCAGGGTTTTTTTTTCTAAAGTCTCTAATTGTTTCCATCCAAGAAAGTCTCCAGCCTCTATTGGGAAAAGTTTTTAGCTTTTCACGAGTGGACTTTTACTGAGAGACAGGAGTCATAATTCACACAGCTGCTAGGGGAAATGTAAATATATAGATAATTTGTACATTCATATATTTCACTGTTCACTTCAATTTAATTTTATGTACATAACTCCAAATCATAACAGGAGTTATCTCATGACCTTATCTCATTTCCTGCATGTCTAGTCTATTCTCTATTCTCTAGTCCGTACTTTTTGTGATATTATTTACAAAAAAACAACAATTCCTCCCACAAGCAAGCACTTTGTAACAGTGGCAAGGAAAAACTAAAGCAGAAGCTGGTTTATGGTGGGTGGCCATCTGCTCCGACTGGCTGGGTTTGAGACAGGGAGGAGAGAGAGAGAGAGAGAGGGGGAGAGAGAAGGGGAGAGAGAGGGAGACAGAGAGGGAGAGAGAGAGAGTTTTCAGTAAAGAAGGAGATGTGACTGCATTTTCAACCAATACCGTGCCTGACTAGGCATAACCCTGACAGAGAGGGAGAGAGAGAGAGAGAGGGAGAGAGAGAAAGAGAGAGAGAGAGAGAGAGAGAGAGAGAGAGAGAGAGAGAGAGAGAGGAGGGAGGGTGAGTCCCCAGGCAGTTTAGTCCTATAGCAGCATAACTAAGGGATGACCTGAGCCGGCCCTAGCTATAAGAGATTATTGATTATGTTAGACACTGTTATTCTCAAATAAATCAAGATAGCCAATACTGCTGTAAACACATCTGTCCTAAGGCATTCTTTAGTTTGGGACTCTGTGTGTCTAACCAAATCACATACATTTAGGCTATTTGATCTCATTTTGAAGACTAATGCCATTTTTTCACTCAACCTTTGAAAACCTTAAATGAGAATGGGAGCTAAATGCCCCAGTGTCTAATTTTCATGTATTACACTGTTAAACTGTAAAACTTGCACACACAACTTTGTAAATCGGTTCAGTGTTGTAAAGAAATATAGTTACACTGGGATGTTGGTGTACTGTATGTTATACAGTACATTTGTCCTGTGGAAAATTTCAGATCGCCAATGAAAGCCACTGTGACTGCTTCTCTTGCGACCTATATAACCTATGCAGTGCTGGAGACTGTCTTGGCTCCAAGTGAGAGTAGCATGAGAACCTGACTGTGAAAGTTTAGACAACATCTGTAAACACCACATCATAGCATCCAGTGGAAGAGGTGAAAGGTTGCTGACTGAGAATCACCACCACAAACCATTTTTGAACAGACAGAGACAGTAGCTACCATTGTTCCCCTGTATACAATGACCAATTCTCATGTGACTCAAAAGGTAGCGGGCACTGATTCAAGATAATTTTAAATAATAATAATATAATAATTGTGAAAACCACTGCACTCAAGGGGCAGCTGAGACATCACATGTCAGCTCACTTTTACAGCTGACATCGCCACGTCACCTAACAGCATCACAATGGATGTGCAGAACAGGAATTAATTACTACTTTACCAAACAAATACACTGAACAATATCACAGAACAAGCTATGAAAGATCCTAAACTGTGGCTGCTAAAAAACCCTCAATGATAAAAAACACAGTTATGTCAGTGGAACTGATCTGTTAGGTAGAACCAACCTAGTAGAACCTGACTAATACCCAAACCTGGCCCGTGTGTGTGCTTTCAGAGCAGGTAAGAGGCTGTGTACTGAACTGAGCTGTGGAGCTGGAACACAGAGTGGTTGGAAAGAACAGACATTTTCCGTTGGATGGAGTACTTGGACACTGGTTTTATAGTTGTTGTTCTCTCTCATTACGTGATTAATATTGAAGTCTAGCAGGACAAAAAAGGCCCCGAAGACAGAAAAAAAAAAAAAAACGGCATTGCTGCTGACCTCAGCAGATTTATTTTTTAGCCTAATATGTTTCGGAGTAGGCCAAGCAGGTATTAAACATCCTAGACTGCCAAAGCATGGTTTTTACTGCACTTTCAAACAATGTTTGAAGTGTAACTGAACTGGTATGCCTTTTTATATTAAATGGCACTCACCAAAAAGTGGTTATTTTTAAAGAGCTTTGTGTTGTAGTGCAACAATAAGACACACCTCCCCAGTTTTTGCGCTCCTTTGTCTTCTCTGCTCTCTTCTTCCTTTCAAGATGTTCTTTTTGAAAACAATATAAAACCTTTCTTTTTGTTTTTCTCTACTCACAGGAAGTTCTTTTTTCAAAATAAATGATTTCTTTGGTGATTTGGATTTCAAAACTTCCTGCAAGCCAGAATAAATCTAGCAACATATGTTTCAGCGCTTGTAATCAGAGTCCAGCTAGAAACTCAACAGGTTGAAATAAGTTACCAGAGGCCATAGTGAGCGTTGCAAGGCTAGCAAAAAACATCACTGACCATATGTCACATTTGTGTGCGTGCATGTGCAGTATCTTTTTGTCCATGTGTATATACTACCCAGAAGGAAGTGCGAAGACACTAAACAATCATATTATAGCTATCATTAGTTTGATTGCGGTTTGGTATGGAGGAGATCAGTCAAGAGAAAGACAAACAATGCCATGAGGAAAAGGTCAAACGCAGGGTTAAAAGCCAAGATTAAAAATGATCTGGAAAACTAATACTAGAAATTACACTGGAATGCATGACACGAACAACAAAGACAAAGTGCCAAAGAGACAAGAGAACAGAGAGAGAAGGGAGAGAAAGAAGAGGGGCAGTTGGGACAGAGACACACAACAGCCAGAGGAGTGTAAAACAAAATAAAACAGGAATGAATAACATAAAACGTAAGTAAAAACATAACCTCCAGAGCAGGTCGACACAATATACAATAAAACCTTTTGAAAGAATTGAAACAATCTTTGTTGTGAAACTTTTGCAGGTGTACATTTGCCCTTGCACTGCAGACTGTTCTTTCAGAGCTGAGTTTACAGCACCCACTTTGGAGAGATCTGCCCATATAGCTGCGAGCCACATAATTTCTATTTCAAATCTCTGGTCTCAACCTTTGAAACATTAAATTGTAGAAGACAACTGCAAAACAAACTTACTGTATGCCAACACTACCTCTGAACAACACAAATTATGGTCTTAAACATATTAGGAAGAAACAAAATTATTTTTTTGAGAAGGCACAGCTGTTAATTGGAAATGATTCCATGCGATGACCTCATGAAGCTGGCTCAGAGAATGCCAAGTTGCAAAGCTGTCATCATAGCAAAATAATCTAAAATATAAACATTTTGTTACAACATAATTCCATCTGTGTTATTTCACTGTTTTCTATGTCTTCACAGTTAATCTACAATGTAGAAAGTAATAAAATAAAGAAAGAAACATTGAACATTACTACAATCCTAGTTCGACTGTTCTACACAGTGGTCTCCAGCAAGACAGGAATTTGACATGGAATTTGGTGCAGATGTTTATTGTCAGTGGCAAGGACTGCAAACCTTGAGATCTCTCCTCCAGTGTCTCTATACAACAATATTTCCTCTTGTAGACTAGAAAAATCTATATTTAAGGCACAGATCACTTCCTAATGAACACTTACTGAACACTTCCATCCATTGTAGAGCATGAACTCTTTCAATTATGGACACGTCTCCATCTTGGCTGATCTAAAAATGGGCAAAGAGGTGGCGCATGGGTGGAGCTGAGATGGGCTGAATGAAGCCCAGTTGCTCAAACCAGTAACCTGTGATAGCCACAATACTAATTATGCAACATTTAGACTTAATTATGTGTATTATCTTTCATTGTTTCCTAATACAAATATAGTTGGTCCTCATAATAACCAGAATGGCATCACATAGACTAGAATATGTGTATTATATACCAGAATACATTCATACAAAACTGTATTGAGAGAGCAAGGATACATATCATTTTCCACTGTCTGGATTAGAAAATACAACTGAAGCTTGTTAAAAAAAAATGTTTGTGCACACTAACTTACCCCTCCATGGATATTTCTGTAGAAGGCTAGTTTCTAAATGTAGTACTTTACTACTGCATATTTGATAAAGTTGATGTACTTGCATGATTCTTGTATCCACATGGATGAATTATTGTATGTTACTTTGGCTCAAAACTTGAAAATGAATCAGTTATAATCAGTTACAGAATAATGCAGTGGCCTTTAAAAAATGTGTTCACTGAGAATTCCTGGCATGACATGGGTTTCCAAACCATATAACTCATCTTGCTCCCACAGCTGGTAGTTATAGTTATAATTACAGTTATTGTTCTGTTTTGAACTGTAGCAAGTCCATGTTGGGTGAAATATGTAATATAAGACTTCCTTACCTTAATTCCTTCCAAATGACTTTGTAAACTTGTTATAATGTATTCACATAGTGCCAAAAAACATAGCCATAACATGTTAATGTGATTGCTTTAAAACCTGTGTCCCAGCTGCCTCGCACTTTTTATTGTATGCATATTCATTTTGTTTTTACTAATGCTTTCTACAAGACACTGTGGAAGACAGAGATGCAGTGCACAGATGCAGTCGTTTTCATTTAACAACCACAGGTGGCCAATCAGTGAATAGGCTGCATTTTTAGACAAATAGCTCATCTACTGGACTGGATATCTGTTGTATTTTGTAGGACACAGAAGGTGTGAAGGTTATATAATGGCTTATAATTTTGTCATGTGGTAGTGGATGCATGTGTCTTTGATTGTGGGTGTATACTTATGTGTGCATAAGTTGTGTTGGGGGCCAGCAGATTGGGGGTGCATGTGTGGGTGAAAGGAGCAGAGCAAAACCATATGGAAGCACCCAAAAGTACCATTCTCTCATCTGCCAATTGAAAGTAAGCTCAGTCAGGTGGGGAACTACAAAGACAGGATATCATTAGTGAGGGCTGAAGTCACAGCTATGGTATCAACACTACAGAAATGAGGTCAGTCCGGTAAGCAGATGGTGGGAGAGGAGGTCATAATTAAATACAAATACAAACCAGAAAAAATAACCATCAAAGAATGCTTCTTGCAATCTGTCCAACCCACTTGCTAGAGTGAACTTGGATATTGTGCCACCCTGCAACCCCAGATTATCTTAAATGACGACATTTGACTGATGACTGCCAGTGGTTTTTCATTAATTATTCTGATGATATCTGTGCATGGCAGCTTCAGCACTGTAAAGGAATCATTTAACTTTTTGGGAAATAGACTCCATCATTGTGGAACTGTGCATGTAAACAAGTCTAATTTCCACTCTTGCAGTTAAAGGGTTTGACCGCTATCTACTCTAGATACCACACTTCAAAAAAGCCAAACTCTTTAAGCATCAATGAATGTACACATGCCTTTATCAATGCCTGTGCCTGCCATTCTTCAGACCTGTAAAGAAGCAGTCACATGATCACTATGCACAACCGTGGCCATTTATAGGACTTGTATCATTCATATATCAAATGTAATGTCATTAGGTTTCCAGCATCATTATGGAAACAGACTTTATAAACACCATACATCACAAGAAAGCAGATGCATCTGTGCCCTGCTATGTTGCTTAATGTTTCAGTTGACTGACAGTCTGGTAGAAGTAGAGAGATGAGATAAGAACAGGTGACTGCCTGACTTCATAAAGATGTTTTTAAAGACTTTTCTAGATCCACTTTGAACATTTGAGTTGAAACTTACAGTACAGATAGACTTTTATTGATCTGTTATCAAACTTGTATTTTCAATAATGATCTAAATATGTCTTGCAGAAAGTATAATCAAAGAAGGCACTTGTGTGTGGGTGTGTGCCTGTGTCAGTAGAATTATCACCCTTCGTAACACATACGCACATGCACAGTGCATGCAACAGATAGAGCAAACAGTGAAGCTTTTCATAATTCGACCTTCAGATCCCTGTTTGTGTCATCAGCAGGAACTGGGAGATGCTCATTATACTCATATCTCATAGAAGCCCGGGGCCCCTACTGACCGCAGGGCACAATGTGTGTAGTGTGTTCTGTTTGTGTCCAACTTCACTTGTTAGCAGTCCAGTCTGTAAACACACGTTTGGATTCAACTAATAAAGGTTAAAGATTCCAGAAAACACAGAATGAGATGTTAAAAATCTTGTGCGAGCACGTGCAATTGGTGGTCAGTGAATGGTGGGTGGTAGACTTAAAGGAGGAATGAATTTACGGGTACGCATCATCAGTAGTGTTCCACTGGGTCATGGGGTGTTTCGGCCTTTCACACTATACACCCTCTCCAGTGGCGGCCAGCTGCAGGATGATCAGTCCTGAGCTTGTGTCCCAAGCCCAATTAACCACGAGAGCCGCCTTGTTGTGAAGTGGCAGACACCTCAGGGGACTGTGCATGACAGGGACGTCCGGTTCCCTGAGTCAGGCATAGGTTGACTGCATACCTCCTCGCACACATTACTTGGGGGCCCAGCTGGGGTCGTTCCTCTTCAGCCAGAGCCACTGGCTGCTTCTTTCAGCTGCCTCCGACGCGGCTTTGATGGCTGTGCGCTGGCTCTGGCCCCTGACTGCCAGGTCCCTCAGAAGTTTTGTGGTAGATGTTCCCACAAAGCCTCTGCACCCCACTTCCACTGGGCGGACTTCAGCATTCCAGCCACGGTGTCGAGCTTCAGCAGCCAGCTCAGAATACCGCAGGTGTTTCCACTCATATGCCTCTTCCATGGAGTCCTCCCAGGGTACGGTGAGCTCGACTAAATAAACCTTCTTTAAGGAAGGGGACCAGAGCACCAGGTCAGGCCTCAAGGTGGTAGTGGCGATCTCTGAGGGGAACACCAGCTGTTTGCCAGCATCTGCCAGCATCTTCCAGTCGCGTGCTGGGCACAGCTGGCTTCTCTCAGATGGTGTGGAGTTTCTGGCGGCTGTGGTCCCTTCACGGACAAAGGCAGTTCCCCATGAAATATTAGGTGTTGGCAGTGGTAGGGTGTTGATGCTGGATCGTTTTTCCTCCAGTGTGGAAGCAAGGCTCTTCAAAACTTGGTTGTGGCGCCAAGTGTACCGTCCCTGGGAAAGGCTGGTTTTGCACCCTGTGAGTATGTGACATTGATGAGATGTAAAACAAGTTACTTTCATTACTATTCAGTTGAAACATAACAACATGACTGACATAAAATAGCATTAGGTCAAAAGGCCACTGATTCATGTTGCTATGGACACCATTTAATTCTATAATAAGCAGCCTGAATTCCCTTCTCAGCTTGTTGCAAATGATGTGTTTGTTATGCTGAGTGCAGTGAATTTAAATTTGTTAGTGTACTTCTTAACCCTTTACAGGGCACTCATTGAAATACTTGGAAATTTAAAGTTTAAAGTTACCATATACGGTCACTTGCCCACCTAGAGTAAAAAAATATGTGGAACATTTATTTTCAAATTAACAATCAGAGATATGTCTTATGGAACTTATTTCACTTATTTCAGAGTAGAGGGTTAGGTTAGGTTAGAGTAGGATCCATTAGAACAGTGGCGATTTTGGGGGGTGGCCTGAAATCTCATTGGCCACCCCTGCGGCCACCCCAGATCTGATAGGTAGTTGGTCAAGTTCGTCAACACGAGAAACAAGAGAAATGCTGTCAATCAATGATGACAGCCGATCAACTGATTTAGAGCCAAATTTACATTCTGAAGTATCACAGTAATGGTCATACTGAGGCTGTGACAGCTGATCTCTGTTCAGCGTTTGGCCAATGGCCAGACAGGTCAAGTGTCGGGTGACCGATGAGACGCACAATGTTACTGCTGCAGCTGCTGAACAGGTGAAAGGAGCTTCAGCTACTGGATAAACCGGTGAAATCCGTTGGAGGTATGGTAATGTAATGTTTATTTATATCGTAGTTCCCTCTGAATGTGTAGGAAAACTTGTTAACCCTTTCTTTTACAGTCCCCTAATTACTGTGTATTTACTGTGTAATTACAAGGTAAAAGAAAGAAATTACAGGGTAACTAACACTGGTAAAATGATGGTAACTACAGAGTAAATACTAACTAATTGCCTTGACATATCTCAACTATTACTAAAAAACAACTCTACATTAATGGGTAATTACTACCGGCATTATGAAGGTAACTACAGTAAAATAATAACACAATTACTATGTAAAAAGAGATAAATTACAACCCATTTACCTGTTAGTATAATCCAATATCTCACCTGTCCATCTAGTTACTAAGTTATTGGGCTTTTTTACCTGGTAATAACTTTGCTCATTCATTTATCATGCCTGATTTTATTTAGTACTTACTTGCTAATATGCCATCAGGGTCCTCTTGTTAATTAAACTTGCTGTAGTGTTACCAGGTAAAACATGTCTACTTACCAAGTAAATAAGATGAAAGTGTGCTGTAAAAGAAAGCGTGGCTTCTTTCCACAGTATTACCAGTTTCTTACTATGTAATTAAACCAAGACTGTTCAGTTTTACATATTGTTCATTCTAACCATTGTATGTGTATTTCCTGCAATGTTACCAGGTTAAGCATGACTATTTTCCAAGGGAATAAAACAAACTGCTGCAAAGTCTACCAAGTTTACCAAGCAATTACATCAAAAAGTTCAATTTATTGACACAAACCAAGAAAGTACCAATGAAAGTAACAATGAAAAAATAAAATGCAAAATAGTGCCACAAAGGACAACTAAATAAAATCTGAACTCAGTCCAAACTGTTTAAACCAAAACCCTAAACTTAACCAACTTATTTGATGAACTTTGGTACAATGGGCAGCAGGTCAGTTGTCTTCTTCATGGCCTTTATTTTTTGCTATAGCTCCTCATCTTCGTTGAGTACAGTTTTGCACTTTTTGGAATACCCTGCAAGGGTGTCTCCATCATCAAAGGGTGGCATTTTCTCCTGGTCTGCAATATTCATTTCTGCAATGATGGCGGTGAGAGCGATGGTGTTCCTGTCGATGCCAAATTTTTGGCTGGCAAGTCGAACACTTCTGTGTTTTTTGAATTCCGCCAGTATCGTCACGTATCGATGCAGTACATCATCTGGGTTTGAAGCTACGGGACATATCAAACACAATTGAGGCAAAAATTACACAAATATCACAAAAATCACACAAACCTCCTAATAATCATTCATGCATATTCAAGACACAGATGATTGATAACGTTTACACTGGGCGGTCATTATACACTATATAAACAACATATATTCTATTATTGTCAGACCATGCCTGGATATACTGGATAGTACCTTGTGACAGAGACATCACCAATTACCCCTTTTGAGCCAGGAAAAACCTTTCCTGCAACCAAAAGCTACACATAAAATACCTTTGTAGTATGTACACCCTTTGCCATAAAAAATTAAGTTACCTTCATTACCAGACTACAGCATGTCATTATCTGGTGGGTTGCTGGTTCGTTTCGACTTGGCTTGTCTCTTACCCCATGTGAATGGCATGACTAAGGGAAAAGAATGAATGAAAGAAAGACTAAGTTAGTCTGTTTTAGCACTTGGACTGTACTTACTAACAGGAGCTAAGAGCGAATTGAGAGAATCCATTGTTCTGGTAACTGTTCTCTGTTGTGTTTAATGAACATCAGCTACGGTAATCAAAATGCAGTACAATAAAGGAATAACGTTATGCATCTAAATTTGAGATAGGGCTGGCCCAGTGTGGCAGCGGCAGCGGCAGCGGCAGCTAGTAGTAGCACCCTGTGGCAGCTGCTGCTGAGCCAGCCCTTGCTGGAGACATCATTTTCGCATGAGACAAAACAGTCAACTTTTCCTGCATTATCAAAATACCTTTACAAAATGCTTCTTCTTGTTAGGATAGTAAGAAAACGTGATGTGTTGCCACATCCCGCCTGCACCGTCTTTTACCAAGCGAGCCTCTATGGGGGGAGCCAATGAATGGAATAGTCCATTAAATTGAATTAAACAGTTGAAAAGAGTAGTTGCGTAATAACAGTAAACGCGTATCATTAACTGAAATAAAATATAATATTTAAAATTTGTACTTGGCATTACCGCGATCTAATGATCCAACACTATCCGTTTTTGCGCTATCCTACTCCCCCCAACACCAAGTACAGAATGGTATGTTCCTAGAGATCAGGTGGAAACTTGAAAAAAATGCCCGCGCAGGTGACAGTTACGCACATAGACATATATACATAGACATATATACATAGACGCCGCATTGAGCGCTGAATCGTACGTCAACGGGTCCGCCATATTGGATCGGGCAGATCTGCCGGTAAACTAATACAAGAAAAATGGACTGAACTTCATAAAGCGCCTTTCTACAAAGTTCTTTAAGTTAATGTCTCTTATACACCCATTCACACACACACTAATATATCTGGAAAACAAACAGGCACCAAAAACAACGTATGTAACTTTTAAAGTGATGATTATAAATGTTTACTCCTTATGTAAGCACCAAACCAACGTATGTATTTTTCTAATGTGTTTACAGCTACTAATGTGTGTAACACTGTTACTGTGATGATAAATATTGAAATATTTATATTTAACATTTAATCTGTTCTCTAATCAGATCCTGATATGTAGATGTGACATGAGGGTTTTGATATATAATATATATATATATATATAGATATATTATATATAATTTATATATATTGTGTGTGTGTGTGTGTGTGTGTGTGGTGTTGTGTGTGTATTTATGTACACGTTAGTGCCTTTATTCAGAAACCCTCATGTCACATCTACATTTCAGGATCTGGTTATTATAGACACAATTCAATGTTAAAATATAAATTCCAATATCAATATTTAATCACAGTAACAGTGTTACACATAAACATTTATAATCATCACTTTAAAAGTTACATACGTTGTTTTTTGGTGCCTGTTTGTTTTCCCAGATATATAGTGTGTGTGTGAATGGGTGTAAAGAGACATTAACTTAAAGAACTTTGTAGAAAGGCACTTTATGAAGTTCAGTCCATTTCCTTGTATTAGTTTACCAGCAGATCTGCCCGATCCAATATGGCGGACCCGTTGACATATCGCGACCAACGACCAACCCGCTCAATGCGGCGTTATATGTCTATGGTTTACGCACCCCGGTGCCTCCCGTCATAAAAAGCTAAGAAGAAGAAAGCCCGCACAGAGCACTCACAATATTGAGTAGGTCTATATGACATTTACAAGAACATAATTGAGAAGCTGGAGGGGGTAAAAAGTTAATAAGATGATGCAGACGGAGTTGTTAGCAAGGAAGAAAAGATGCCGTGTGGTGCAACAACAGAATGAAATTCAAAGAACCAACACTACCAAGGATGATATAGGTGGTAAGTAAGGATCAATTGTAATTAATTATATTGTAACATTCACATTGATCAAATCTAACAGATTATCTTCATGTGATTTTATTCTAGCTACTGTTTATTTTATATCAGACTAAAATCGTGAAAGAGAGACAAAAATTACTTATTTGAGCTATCTTTATGTAGGTTTATTATTTTTTGTTATTTATTCTATGAAATTGTCATATGCCCACACTCCCCATGACAATGGGTGATCAGACAGCCCTGAAGTAGTCTAACACTACAATTTCGATGAATTTCATAAAAGCACGACATTTTGCTTATTTTCAGTATGGACGGGGACGACGTGGGACCCACCTGGCGAAGACGCTCATGGATCTTTGGAATGCTGGAAGTGAAGAGGTCCCGTAGACGTCCTGTCTTAAAGCTGGTGGAAAATCGACGAGGATGCAATTACTCGCAAATATCCAAAAATATATTAGACCTGGAAGTGAGGTGATTAGTGATTCCTGGCGTGCCTACAACCGATTGTCATGTGAAGGTACATTCACTATCAGGTGAATCACAGAAACATTTTGTACACCCTGGAAGTGGGGCTCACACACAGCACATTGAAGGGGCTTGGCGAAGTTTCAAAGACACATCACAGATACAGGGGAAACCTGACAGAGAGGCCTTGAAAATGAACTTACGGTTCATAGAATGGAACCACTGGCTTGGAAAGGAGCATAGGAAAGGCATTCTTGGACGCTTATTTAAAGACATAAGAGCATGTTACAAAGTGTAACAACCTTCGACACTACTAAAGTGTGACAGAAGTCTCTATAATGTTAAGAAGGGTTATGTGTTTTTGTTGCAGTGGTTTGTCTTCTTGTGCCTTTGTTATGTTTTGGAATTAAATATGCCTTTTTGTGTGGTACAGTTGCATCTTATTCACTGGGTAATTTTACAAATTTTACTTAGTAATGTTGTGGAACTTTTAAGGTTCAAGGTGATTGCATGGAAAAGGGGGTAACCTTTAAAAAATGTATAGCAAGAGCTGTTAATAGAATCCAAACAAGCTAGGCTTCCTTTTACAGTGCATTTTCATCTTACTAACTGGGTAATTTGACATGTTTTTACCTGGTAACACTACAGAAAATAATGGTAATGTCAGAACGAACAATATGTAAAACTGAACAGTCTTGGTTTAATTACATAGTAAGAAACTGGTAATACTGTGGAAAGAAGCCATGCTTTCTTTTACAGCACACTTCATCTTATTTACTGGTAAGTAGACATGTTTACCTGGAACATGTAACGACGGGCTCGCCGTACCCCCATATGCATGTACATATTGTAAGAAGGACGCATAGGAGATGGGTAAAAAGAACATTTATTGGGTAATCATATCAGGTGTGCATTTCCAGCGGGGGCGGAGACACATGGCACGGGATGCGGGGCCAGTCCGCCTCGTAGTCGCTTGCTAACTGCTGGTGCTCAACCGCCTGAAACACACAAAACACAGACACACAGACTAAATACACCAGTATGAAGACTCGTTAAAAGTATATTGTGGATTGAGCTAGTGGCGTAACAACACAAAGGAAACTTACCACAACCTGCCCCTGGGGAACGTGGCCCTTATGTATGGTTCTGGAGGACAGCAGTAAGTGGGAAGTGGGAGTAGGGGAGTTTGTGTGGGGTTATGTAAATAGGTTCATGTTCATATATTCATGTGTATGTAGGGACCTGCTCAGTGTGATAGCATGGACAACTTGACCCTGTTGAGGTAGAGAGTCAGTGTGACACTGTGTGGCACTTTAAGAGCGCAGTTGCACCAAAGTTTAGCATCACTGTTCTTAAAGATGAAAACATTCTTCATGTGTCTGACCTGGGCGCAAACATAGTTGAGCATCTGACACAAATATTTCCCGGTCCCAGCCTCTAGTCAAACAATCTCTTAGAGAAGTTTAGAACATCAGGACATCTCTGTCAGTGAAAATACCTAGAGATGTAGTTAGTGCTGTTCTGGAAAGCAACATCTTGTAAATGCCACAGCTAAAGGTAGAGAGTTATCTTCAACTAAAAGAAGGAAAACATTTGTTGAAAAAAACTACCCTGTGTGGAAGCCGTGTGGAGTAGTGCTGGAGCCAGGACACACAGCAGTCCCATGTTCTATTCTTGACATGATTCAGAAAATATTTAAACATACAGACATTCTGGACAAACCTAGAAAGAAAGATGTCACAAGAAGGAATTCATGAGCCACCAAGATGGCTCATACTATAAGGAGAATGAATTATTCTTTTCCTCAGAGATCTAAAGCTGCCACTCCTTTTGTACATTGAGGATCTTGAATAGCAAACCCACTTGGTACATACACGGAAGATCCATAAACTATGTTCAGTCTACTGGGTATTGCCTATCTGCCTAGTAAATATAGATCATCATTGCATGTGCTTCAGTTAGCAGCATTATGTAAGGTGTCTGACGTACAGCGTTGGGATATGAAAGAGTTTGGTCCTCTGTTACGAGACATCCAAACTCTTGAGCAAATGGTGTTTTTTATTGAGTCCATTGGTAAAGCTGTAAGGGAACAGTCGTGGTGTCGTGGCTGATAATCTTGCAGCTCGTGCATTAGCAGGATTTACAAAGTGTTTCAGAGCTAAATATTGTAGATTCTGCACAGCTACCAAAGAACAATTCAGCTCATGATGTTGGGAGTGGAGAATTCAGTGTGTGGGACAAAAGCCAGTCATGATGTTGATGTTGAGCTGCACGGCATGGGGTTAGTCAGAGTCAGAGTGGTGTTCAGGGAATCTGTGTTCTGAGGCAGGCTCTACAGTATTTTCATACAGTCACAGGTTTCACACCAGATATCCTGCATGATCTTCTTGAGGGCATTGTGCCTGTAGAGCTTGCACTGTGTATAGGGAAAATGATCCATCATAAATACTTCACCCTGGAGTATTTAAACAAAAAAATTGTCTCATTCCCATACAAGCACACAGACAAGGTTGACAGACCACAGCCTATCCCAAAGACCTTCACTGTTAAGAACACGGTTGGTGGCAATGGTCATGAAAATGCTACTTTGCTCAGACTACTTGCATTGATCATTGGTAGTAAAGTTCCAGAAGAGGATGGAGCATGGAGTGTACTCATGGATTTGAAAGACATAGTAGAGCTGATGATTTGCCCAGTATTTACAGATGAATCCATCCAGTATTTGCAAATGAAAATACAGGATCATAGACACATGCTGCAGGAAGTTTTTCCTGATTTCACACTCAGACCAAAGCATCATTACACAGAGCATTACCCTGACCTCATACGTTGTTTTGGACCTCTTGTCTACTTCTGGACAATGAGATTTGAGGGAAAACACCGCTTTTTCAAGCGTGTAGTACATGACACACAAAACTTCAAGAATGTTTTAAAAACATTAGCAAATAGACACCAACACATGATGGCATACTCTCTCAGTGCCCCATCCTTCTTCAAACCTCACCAGCAGACATCACGCGCTCAGTGTTCTTATGGATATTCAGGAGCTCCCTGAAAAAGGAACACTGAAAGTGGTGAGATCTGAAAGTGATGTATCCTCCACTGGAAGCTCCGACACAGACATACTCCCACACGTACCTCTAAGACAGCGTCAGAAAGATGGGGAATTATCGCACTAGGTTGGCCAGATCTGGTTGTGTGGAGGTCTCCGTCAATGCAGGCAAGAGGAGCCGAACCAACCCTGAAAATGATTATCCTCATTCCAACATCAAAAGAGCCAGAAGAGCTGAGGTGAACTACCTGCCCAACTTCCCCAGGGGAGAGAATGAGACAACTTTGGAGGAAATGAGAGTACAAATCATACAAGAGACTGAAAAGACTGAGAGAGACCAGATACTGATAGAAAAGCTCATGCACACAACCTTTGCCCTTCGCCGCCAACACATTGTTCAAGGAAGTCCACAGGTGAGGGAATTCCTGGAGAACTGGCCGGCCTTGCGAATGCAGTCACAGGTAGATATATAGTATGTTTTAACGCCAACACATTGTTCAAGGAAGTCCACAGGTGAGGGAATTCCTGGAGAACTGGCCGGCCTTGCGAATGCAGTCACAGGTAGATATATAGTATGTTTTAATTAGTAATAGTTAATAAAAGTATTGATATTTAACATTTTGTGTAGAAAATATTTGAAACTCCTTTTACACTTAATATTATGTGTACAGGTGTTTGCGGTTCCATCGATCACAAACGTGAATCTACGCAACCAGTTTTACTGTGAACTTGACCGATACACACCAAAACTAGCTGCACTGTATCGGCAGAAGTCCTCAAGGACTGGAAAAGGAGCAGAGGCACTGCGAGAGTGCTGAGAATTTATGACTTGGAGTAAGTTTATGTTTGACTTTTCCATGGGGACAATGCTGATATATAATGTGTTGTCATTACAGATTACAAAAAGCTTGTAATTGTTTGTGATGCCTTGATAGTAGTCAGTCATCCTGCTGAATCATAGATAGATTACTATTTGTAACATAACTGAAGCATTACATTGTTATACCAGTGACACGAGCATCCTGGCAAAATATTTCTATAATGATTTTTTCTCAATCTAGGAAGAACATGACATCAACATGCGACGCACTCTTATGGGGGCCGTCCGGGACATTATTCAGAAATACCTCTCACACACACTACTGAAATATTACGCTCTTACACACACTAGTGAAACGCTCTCACACACTCTACTGAGACCCTCTCACACACACTACTGAAATATTACGCTCTTACACACACACAGTGAAAACGCGCTTCACACACTCACTGAGACACTCTCACACACACTATGAAATTTACGCTCTTACACACACTAGTGAAACGCTCTACACACACTAGTGAAACGCTCTCACACACTCTACTGGACACTCTCACACCACACTACTGAAATATTACGCTCTTACACACACTAGTGAAACGCTCTTACACACACTAGTGAAACGCTCTCACACACTCTACTGAGACACTCTCACACACACTACTGAAATATTACGCTCTTACACACACTAGTGAAACGCTCT